>NC_053023.1:607071384-607242428 GCF_003073215.2 Triticum urartu
CAGCAGAAGTTGGTCTTATGGCCGAAGGCGACCCTGCCGCCCCTCATCTTCTTGTCCCTGACCTCTCCACCCAGTGATTGGTAGTGATACATAGCACTGTCGAGAACATCCTTGATGTGGGTTTAATCCTTTTTGTGAATGTTCTTCGACGTGTCCAAGTAAAGAGCGTGGGAGAATCGGGGTAGAGGATGATGAGGACGGCGCGCCCGCCGCTGCGCAAAATAAGTCCTCAAATTAATTAGCCTCCACCGTGCAAATGAATAATTGAAATCGAAGGAAGGATAGCAGCGCGGATGACTTACACGGGATGATAAGGCACAAGAATCGCCCCCTTGTCCTTATTGGTGAGCATGAAACTGACGATGTAATCCCACGCGTATTCACGGTGATTTGCGCAGACTCCCAAGAAGCCCTCGTGCATGTAGTACGGGTCAGCGACACAGATATGAGATAACTGCTCAACCCCGATGATGTAGTTCATGTGCAAGGCATAAAGGCGGACAAACGTAAAATCCAGCTTCTTCACGTGAAACATGTCGAATATGTAATCGAATCGGAGGAAGAACTTATCCGCGGGGAAGCTGTCGATGTACGACATTTGCTGCGGAACGTTAACCACGTAGAGTGGGTATCCTGGATCTTTCGAGGCGATGAGGTCTTTCTCTACCCGCAGCACATCGTCATGAAGTCTCTTTAGATCGCCGAATCTGGCCCGTAGCGCTGTTGCAGGTAGGATTGGTTGACCGGGGATATGCCATTTATCCGCACCGGGGATATCTATACGGTCCTGAAGCCGAGGCTGCTGAGGCGGCTGGACCATAGAAACAGCTTTTTTGCCTTTCCTCGCTCTCTTCCTAAACTTCTTTACTACCGGAAGGTCGTCCATAATATGTTGAGACAGCAATTCAGGCACCGACTCATGACGCTCAAACCTGAGGAGGCACCAGTATAGACATACTGTTTAGTAGCGCCATCGTCGTCCTCATCCTCATCCATGGCGACGTCATCAGCGACTAATGGAGCATCCTCCTTACCCCGTCCGCTATCACCCAACCCGACACCCGACGATAATTGTGTAGGTGGGGTGTTGATGTTCATACCTTGCTGAAGCTGCATGCTCATGGGTGTGCTCCCGGCCGCCTCCAGACGAAGCAGACTCTTTGGCCACAACAGGACCCACCCAGCATTGCAACAATCACCAAGCCGCCGCGGTGTCTTGTCGTCATCCCCCAGTAGTACTGGAGGAGGCAAATTCTCGTGGCCCGGTTTGACACTGGCCACGGAAACCTTGAAGACGTTCGGGGGGATCGGTCGGCTGTGGAACAATGGTTCCTTCGGCTCCATTATCGTCGCCTTCCCCACGTCCACCTTCTGGTCGCCGATGGTGTACAATATGGTGCACGGGGTTTCGTCGGCCTGCAAAGAAAAGTCTGCGACGTCAGACATCCGAAAGGCAACGAAAACGGGAGATTATACATTTATATTGAAGGGGGGCGGTGTGACAGATACCGTGAGGGCGTCGAGCTCAGCCAAAGACGAAGCATCGCCTAGCACGTCCGGTGCGGGAGCCGGTGCGGGAGCAGGTGCAGCTGCAGGTGCTGGTGCAACGCTAGTCGAGCTGCTCCCCGCCAAGAAGTCAGCAAGGGGAAAGTCTGCTGCATCTTTTTTTGGATTTTTCCTGGTCCAATTGAAAAAGGCCGGAACCAAGGTAGTAGAAATATCTAAAGCCACCTGTTTTGCGGCAGCTACCGCTATTGCGACTGTCTTAGTTGATTTCTTCTCAACCGCAATCTCAACCCTCTTGTCGATGTTTTCCTCATTTAACCTCCGTCTTTCCTTTCTCTCCTCCGTGGTCTCACGGTAGTACTTCTTCCACGTGGCGCCGTCTCCGACACCGTGCACGCGTCCATATGACGGTCGAGTATCCACCGGTTGTTGTTTCAATATGTTCAACGCCCGGTTGAATGGAGTGTCCCACTTGGGCCTAGCCAATGCCTCAGACGGCGAGTCGCTTTCGGCCGCAATCCTGTGCTGCTCTCTCTGCAAAAGGCACAACGATCGTTTACAAATATGACTAACGTGTGCAGTCGAATTGATCAGAAACTAAAATTACTAGCAGTCTCATGAACTCCGTAATGACCGGTGTTGTCTCGTAAACATTTTTCACTGGGTCCCAACAGTGCCGGGCCCTGAGGATGTCACACTCCTGCGGGACGGTGAACTCCGCCAAGGGGTCTGGGATGCCCAGACTCGCAGCTTCCGCGTCCTCCTTGGCCCATTTGGACCTCTTTCCGCCGTAACCACGGCTTCCGAGGTGGTAGCTCCCAATGTTCCTCTCTTGAAGCCCCTTCATGTACTTAGACTTTTTTTTGGCATCTTCGGCCTCGCAAGCCTCCTTGAATATTTGAAACTGCTCTTCCATGATTGTCGGATTATCCTTTACAATCTCGGAGTAGGGTTCCTTCTTGTCGATGATCCTTGCTTTCACTCGATTTTTCCAGGCGGCCAACGCGTCGCTAAACTTGGTCATGGTGTGTTTTTTTATCTTCTTCATTGTCGGGTCCTCATCTGGATCTTTATAATCCTTCTCATTCTGGCCCGGGAACAAGAATATCTGGTGAAACTTCTTTAGGAGGGAGCTCCTCATATTTTCTATCTTCTGTAGTTTCTCATCGTTGATGGTGGCGGTTGTCCGTATGATGCAGCCTATTTGATTGCCGTAGCATCGATGCGCTTCCTCGGGCGTCGTTGGCTCAAAATTGCCGTCGTCCACCTCCGTGACCACCACTCTACTAGTCCTGAATTTGTTAGGAACCCATTGCCTCTTTGCTTTCGGTTCTACACCGGCTCCGCTCCCCGAGGCAGCACCGGTCTCAGTCTCAGCACTGGTCTCGATGCCGGTTTGAGTCTGAGCGCCGGTCTCAGTCCCAGCACCGGTCTGCGTGTCGGTCTCAGTCCCCGATGCCACCGGTGGGCCCAGCAATAACATCGGTTGATCATCGGTAAGGCTAAAAAATTTGTTTGCCGCCCGGTAGGCGTCGTCGCAATCACCAGAACCCTGTCCTTCATCGTTGCTAGCCATGTTTACTATGATTAAATCTAGTCAATTAATTCTAGACCTAATAAAATGAATAATGACATAAAAAAGGCCTATTGTTTTGCTGGAATGTTGACTCCTTCCTGGTGCGGCAAATCACGGGCACTCGATATGTCCTAGTTTGTAGCACAAGTCATGCCGAAATTCACGGAAAATTTCGGCATGAGCTTTGCTAAAAGGTGGACAAATCGAGAACCTAAAATTTGCCGTAAAAGAAATGAATCAACATTCCGGCAAAACATAGGCCACTAAGCATCATTCCCTGCAAACAGTGTCCAAATATACATGAGCAACCACATGTGCAAACAGTGTAGAAGAAAATTCATTTAACTACTAATAGAACAAAATTCAGTTAACTTTAGTGCTCTATAATGATGAAAGGAAAAAATTTCAATTAACTACTAATTTCATTCATTTAGGTTATTCATTTAACATCACCTAATTAACCTACTGTACCAATACTACTAGCAGCACTACTAACCTAATTAACCTAGCAAAACTCTAGTGCCCTAACTGAAAAACATCTAATTAACATCTAATTTTTTTCTCTAAAATACAGAGAGAGATGAGTGAGGGGGAGGGGTGGGGACTTACAGAGAGGGGAGAGACGGTGGCGGGGAGGTGCTCGTTGACGGAGGCAGGGGCGGAGAGGGCGGGCTCGGGCATGGGCAAGGGCGGTCCTGGGCGGCCTCGGGCGGCGGTGAGGTGGAGGGCGCCGACGGTGACGTGGAGGGCGGCCTTGGGCGGCGGCTGTGAGGCTGAGGGCGGCCTCGGGCGGCGGCGGTGAGGCTGAGGGCGGCCTCGGGCGGCGGCGGTGAAACGTAACGGTAGCGCGTTTCCGGAAACGCGCTATAGCTAAGTTAGCTATAGCGCGTTTACTGAAACCCGCTACTGCTATTCATTTCTCCTTTTTTCCCTTTTTTCTTTTATTTCTCTTTACATTTTATTTTTCCCTTTCTCCTTTTTCTATTTCTTTCATTTTCATTTACTTTTCTACTTGTTTTTCACTTTATTTTATTTCCGTTAGCAGCAGCGCTTTACACGTAAGCGCGTTGGTGCTAAGGAGATTAGCAGTAGCGCTGGGCCATTATACGCGCTATTGCTAGGTTGGGCTAGCCATGTGCGCCCAGTTCAAACGTAGCTGCAGCGCTTTTCGCTAGTACGCGCTACTGCTAAAGTCATAGCAGTAGCGCGGTTTATTTATGCGCGCTGCTATTAAGTAGCAGCAGTGCTTGATTTTCTACAGCGCTACTGGTAAAATTCTGTGTATACGCTTTTCCCTAGTAGTGGAATGCCAAGTTGTTTAAAGAAAAGGTTGAAAGATGGCATGACAAAAGAATACAAAAGCGTGAGTTTAATGTAGGTGATCATGTTTTGCTATACAACTCTCATTTAAGATTTTTTGCAGGAAAACTTCTCTCTAAATGGGAAGGTCCTTACATTATCGAGGAGGTCCATCATTCCGGTGCCATCAAAATCAACAACGCCGAAGGCACAAATCCGAAGGTGGTGAATGGTCAAAGAATCAAACATTATATCTCAGGTACTCCCATAAATGTTGAGACCAGTATAATTGACACTGTAACACCGGAGGACTACATAAGGGACACTTTCCAGAATGTTTCAGACTCCGAAAAATAATAGGTATGTCGTACGGTAATTAAACTCACTCCAAAATAGTTCTAATGGCATTTTTTCTCCGTTTTGGAATATTTAAAAAATTAGGAAAATTAAAAGTAGTCCGAAGAGCACATGAGGCTTCCACAAGGGTGGAGGGCGCGCCCCCTGACTTGTGGGCACCGCGTGTGCCCACCAGACTCCATTTTCTTGCACAATACTTCTTTTGGTCGGTAAAAAATCATTATATAATCTCCTGAAGGTTATGACCACCGTACCATGACAAAATCCTTTGTTTTTCTTTTGAGCTATTTTTCTAACAGATCCAGGTCACCATGACGTCTCCAAGCGCCCCCAAGAAAAGTTTTTCGAGAAGGTTATAAACCCCTACCTTGCAAAGGTGCTGCGACATCCTCAAGCCATTAAGATGCATGACGGGGTGCTGCACATCCGTGATGTTGAGGGGCTGAAGAAGACCGGAAGCGTGGAGACAAGACTAGAAGCAATGGAGCAAGAAGTTTTCAAGTGCCAAGGGATGGTGGAACATGGACTCAACGCCAATCACATGATGATCGCGGACTTCACCAACAATCACAAGCTGGATGCCAAGAACATCGGGGAGGCCATCTTCAAGCTTCATGAGAAAATCGAGCATCTCCAAGCCCTGATCTATGACCTTCAAAACCAAAACTGTGAGTATGAATACATATTTAAGAGGATGAGTTTGGATATCGATTTGAGGATCCCGGAGACTCGTTCATCTTTCTATGATGGTGAGCCTATGCCTTGGAAGATGGATGACAAGCCTACATCATCAACAACTCCATCATCACCACCTCCGAAGAAAGGGACTTAAATACATGGGTATGGGCACTCCCCTTGGCAACTTCCAAGCTCGGGGGAGGTGCCCTGGTATCCTATCACCATCACATCTTTATCTTTATCATTTTTCTTAGTTTGATCATTTTGGTTATATCTTGATCTAGTAGAAAAAAGTTTTAGTATGATCTAGATTTGAGTTTTGTTTGGAGATCTATCTATGTAATCAAGTCCATGAGTTATATATAATAAAGAGTAGTTCTGAGTTGAGGGATTTGCTATGTTGCTATGATCTTGAGGAAGTTAAAGACAAGAAAGGAATAAAAATAAATAAAAAGATCATATAGTGATCATATGGAGAGTAAGGACTTCACATATAAAGAGTATGATGAATAAAATTTGTTGAGAGTTGACAAACATAGTTTTGGTCATTGTTGCAATTAATAGGAAGTAATAAAGAAAGAGAGTCTTCACATATAAATATACTATCTTGGACATCTTTTGTAATTGTGAGCACTCATTAAAATATGACATGCTAAAAAGTTGACGCTGGACAAGGAAGGCAACATAGTGAGTTATGTTTGCTTATATATGAATAGAAGTTATATTGTTATGGATCCTCCAACATGTTGAGCTTGCCTTTCCCTCTCATGCTAGCCAAATTCTTTGCACCAAGTAGAGATACTACTTGTGCTTCCAAACATCCCGTAAACCAGTTTTGCCATGAGAGTCCACCATACCTACATATGGATTGAGTAAGATCCTTCAAGTAAGTTGTCATCGGTGCAAGCAACAAAAATTTCTCTCTAAATATGTATGATCTATTAGTGTGAAGAAAATAAGCTTTATACGAACTTGTGATATTGAAGAAATAAAAGCAACGGACTGCATAGTAAAGTTCTTTATCACAAGAGGCAATAAAGTGACGTTCTTTTGCATTGAGATTTTGTGCATCCAACATAAAAGCGCATGACAACCTCTGCTTCCCTCTGCGAAGGGCCTATCTTTTACCTTTATCTTCTACCCTTATGCAAGAGTCATGGTGATCTGCACCTTTCCTTTTTACACATTTTCCTTTGGCAAGCACTATGTGTTGGAGAACCCCAGATATATATTTATCCACTCAGATGTAGGTTATCATAAAGTATTATTGTTGACATTACCCTTGAGGTAAAAGGTTGGGAGGCGAAACTATAAGCCCCTATATTTTGATTGATACTTTGTACCCATAAGTATTGCGTGAGTGTTAGAAATTGTGGAAGACTTAATGATAGTTGAGTATGTGGACTTGCTGAAAAGCTCTTATGACTCTTTCCGATGTTATGATAAATTGCAACTACTTCAATGACTGAGATCATAGTTTGTTAGTTTTGAAGGAAGTTTCTGATTCACACTTTACCTTGTGAATGAATTGGTACTTTAGCATAAGAAATTATATGACAATATATGTTGTTATTCTAAAGATGATCATGATGCCCTCATTTCCGTATTTTATTTTATGGACACCTCTATCTCTAAACATGTGGACATATTTTTCGATTTCGGCTTCCGCTTGAGGACAAGCGAGGACTAAGCTAGGGGGAGTTCATACGTACATTTTGCATCATGCTTTTATATTGATATTTATTACATTATGGGATGATATTACACATTATATCCAATAATTATGTCTTTTCTCTCTTATTTTACAAGGTTTACATGAAGAGGGGAGAATGCCGGTAGCTGGAATTCTGGACTGGAAAAGGAGCAAAAATTAAAGACCTATTATGCACAACTCCAAAAGTCCTGAAACTTTACGGAGAATTATTTTGGAATAAATAAAAAATATTGGGTGAAGAAAGCACCAGAGGGGACCACCTGCCATCCACAAGGTTGGAGGGCGCACCCCACCACCATGGGCGCGCCCCTGCCTTGTGGGCCACCTGGCAGGCCCCCGATGCCCATCTTCTGCTATAAGGTGTGTTTTGACCTGGAAAAAATCGGGAGGAAACTTTCGGGACGAAGCAACGCCGTCTCGAGGTGGAACTTGGGCAGAACCAATCTAGGGCTCCGGCGGAGCTGTTCTGCTGGGGAAACTTCCCTCCGGGAGGGGGAAATTGAAGCCATCGTCATCACCAATGATCCTCTCATCGATAGGGGGTCAATATCCATCAACATCTTCACTAGCACCATCTCCTCTCAAACCCTAGCTAGTTCATCTCTTGTATCCGATATTTGTCTCAAAACCTCAGATTGGTACCTGTGGGTTGCTAGTAGTGTTGATTACTCCTTATAGTTGATGCTAGTTGGTTTGTTCGGTAGAACATCATATGTTCAGATACTTTATGCATATTAATACCCCTCTGATTTTGAACATGAATATGATTTGTGAGTAGTTACGTTTTGTTCCCGAGGACATGGGAGAAGCCATGCTATAAGTAGTCATGTGAATTTGGTATTCGTTCGATATTTTGATGAGATGTATGTTGTCTTTCCTCTAGTGGTGTTATGTGAACGTCGACTACATGACACTTCGCCATTGTTTGGGCCTAGGGGAAGGCATTGGAAAGTAATAAGTAGTTGATGGGTTGCTAGAGTGACAGAAGCTTAAAACCTAGTTTATGAGTTGCTTCGTAAGGGGCTAATTTGGATCCATATGTTTCATGCTATGGTTAGGTTTACCTTAATACTTCTTTTGTAGTTGCGGATGCTTGCAATAGGGGTTAATCATAAGTGCGACGTTTGTCCAAGGAAGGGCAGTACCCAAGCACCGGTCCACCCACATATCAAATTATCAAAGTACCAAACATGAATCATATGAACGTGATGAAAACTAGCTTGACGATAATTCCCATGTGTCCTCGGTAGCGCTTTCCTTTATATAAGAGTTTGTCCAGGCTTGTCCTTTGTTACAAAAAGGATTGGGCCATCTTGCTGCACCTTATTTACTTCTATTACTTGCTACCCGTTATAAATTACCTTATCACAAAACTATTTGTTACCGATAATTTCAGTGCTTGTAGAGAATACCTTACTGAAAATTGCTTATCATTTCCTTCCGCTCCTTGTTGGGTTCGACACTCTTACTTATCAAAAGGACTATGATAGATCCCATATACTTGTGGGTCATCACTGGGTAGTGAATTTCTCTTTAGACCTCACTCTATTCTGTTCTCACCCCTCTAAACCTATCAGATGCCTCCGAGACGTGACCCTGGATTTGTCTTCCCACCAGAGCTCACTCAGTTGATCCAACACAAGAATGCCTTGATGCAGTTGCTAGTATAGAACCAAGGCAACAACAACAACAACAACAACAACAACAACAACACCACACCGCCACCACCACCAGTTGACGCCTTAGCCCGTTTTCTAAGGTTGAATCCACCGGTGTTCTCTAGTAGCACCGAGCCGATTGTAGCTGATGACTGGCTCCGCAGGATTGGAAGGGAGCTGACCACCACAGGTTGCATGGATGCTGAGAAGGTCCGATTTGCCGCACACCAACTGGATGGACCCGCGGCCTCATGGTGGGAGAACTACACTGCCACTTTTCCCGTGGCCAATGTCACTTGGGATCAATTTCAGCAAGCATTCCGCACTGCACATGTCTTAGCTGGAGCTATGAGTATGAAGAAGTGTGAGTTTCGCAACTTATGCTAGGGAAATCGTACTATGGGGCAGTACATGGATGAGTTCAGCAAGTTAGCTCGCTATGCTCCAGATGATCACTACTAGGAAAAGGGCTATAGATAGGATTGACACTAATGGCGCACCAGGGAAGTAGTGCACCACTACTATATACTAATGGCGCACTAGTTGGTGATGCGCCATTAGTGTGGAAGACACTAATGGCGCACCAGAAAATAGGTGCGCCACTAGTGATAATTTTTTTTTCATTTTTACATACATACTAATGGCGCATCCTACCGAAGTGCGCCATTACTAGTTCTAACTAGTAATGGCGCACCAGACAGGGAGTGCGCCAGTACTGAATTTTTTTTATTCTTTTTTTGCAAAACTACTAATGGCGCACCGCCTCACAGTGCGCCATTACTAGTTTAAACTACTAATGGCGCACCCTGTAAAAGTGCGTCATTAGTATATATATATATATATATTTTTTACTTTTCTGCAAAATTACTAATGGCGCACCACCTGCAGGTGCGCCATTAGTAACCAGGGTTACTAATGGCGCATTTGCAGGTGGTGCGCCATTAGTAACCTGGGACCCCAACAAGATATTTTGGACAGCCACACCTACCCACTCACTTTCCCCACTTCATTCCCTCCACCTCCTTCTCCAAGCTTTCGGCTGCCTCCTCCTCCTCACCTCATTTCCACCATAGATTCATCAAAATTAAGTGGTGAAATTACCTTTTTTTTGATAGGTAAGTAAGGGGAAAACTATCTTCATGATGTAGATCTACTTTTTTTCTCCCTAGCTCGCTCCAATGTAACAACGTGCACATGCACTTTTTGTGGCCTAGCTAGATCTGTGTATGTTTGTAGTGTTGCATGTGTTTGTGGTGTTGCATATATGTTTGTGTTTGCAGGTACCGGTATTTGAAATGCGATAGTTGCCAATATTTTGCCAGAATGTTGATTCATTTCCGTTTCGGCGAGAATTTTGGCACTATGCATTCTTTTTGGTCCTATTTTTAGGGAAGGTCATGCCAAATTTTTTCTTGGTTCTAAAATATCGTTTTGCTCTACCCTGCAGGCGACCATGGTCCGCACGATGACCGAAGGCATCGTGAATAGGTTTTTGAGCTCTGCGAAGGCCGAGATGCTTCAAAAGAACAAGACAGAGATAAGATGTCCATGTCGAAGATGCAAGCTAAAGAGCCTTATTGCGGACCCGGATTCCGGGCAGGTGCGGGACCACCTGCTCTTGCGTGGTTTCATGGATGGCTATCGGTGGCAAGGTGATGAAGATGACTATGAAGTCGTCCATGGGGGCCTGGCATGAAATGAGGAAGGGCAACAAGACAAGTACCACCGCGGCGAGGGCGGGCGAGAAGACGAAGAATCTCCAGGACATGATCACGACGGTGATGCTGTACACAGTCATCATGTAGAAGATGTCGTACATGATGATGAGGAAGATCAAGACGAAGGGCATGATCATGAAGATGAAGATGCCGGAGCAGACGACGATGGAGGCTGGGTGCAGGACCCTCATATTCAAGAGCTTCTTCTCAAGCAGACGGATAACGCAAGAGCTGCCGCCCGAGAGGAAGCCAAGCTGGATCAACTGGAGATAGACGCGGTTACTCCATTGTATGAAGGATGTAGGCCCGAGGATACCCACCTGAAAGTAACGGTCATGGCTCTGGAGATGAAGGTAAAACACAAAATGACCGACGCATGCTTCGACGAGAACATGTCATTCTGGCACGAATGTCTTCCCAAGGGGAACAAGTGCCCGACCAGTTTCGAGGAGGCAAAGAAAATTGTGTGTCCTCTGGATTTACCGCACGTGAAATACCATGTGTGCATGAACAATTGCATCATTTATTGGATAAGCACGTGGAGTCTACCATATGTCCGGTGTGCGGCGTCACTCGATACAAGAAGAGGAAGAAAGCTCCTTGAAAATCGGTGTGGTACTTTCCGATCACTCCTCGTCTGCAGCGGTATTTCGCTGACCCTAAGGTAGCAAAGCTCCTGCGTTGGCACGCGGATAGGGAGGAGAAGAAGCGGGAAGATGACGGAAATGATCCGGAGATAAATAAAAAAGACAAGATGCTGAGTCACCCTAAGGATGCGAGCCAGTGGCAAGCGTTGAACTTCGAATACCCAGAATTTGGGAAGGATCCAAGGAACATCATGCTAGGCGCGAGCACCGATGGAGTCAATCCGTTTGGCAGCCAGAGAAGCACACATAGCACCTGGCCTATGTTTGTGTGGATGTACAACCTTCCCCCCTGGTTGTGCATGAAGAGGAAGTACATTCACATGAGTATGCTAATTGAAGGGCCAAAACAACCAGGGAACGACATCAATCTGTATCTGGGGCTGCTGAAAGAGGAGCTAGACACGCTGTGGAAAACGCCAGCCAATACGTAGGACGCTGTAGAGAAAGAATATTTCCCTATGAGAGCCGCACTGCTCACGACGATGCACGACTATCTCGGTTACGGATATCTCGCGGGGCAGGTAGTCCACGGATTTTCTGGATGCGTAACGTGCATGGATGACACAACGTATCGCCAGCTAGATAGAGATCCTGGGTCTTCGAAAACCGTGTTCATGGGACATCGAAGGTGGCTTCGCGATGATGACCCATGGAGGAAACGCAAGGATCTGTTCGATGGTGAAACCGAACCCCGAAAACGCCCGCGTACGAGGAGCGGCAAGGAAATAGACGAGCTGTTGAAAAATTGGAAAGATTGCCCACTGTCAGGAAATAAGCAAAAGGCGCCAGAGCCGGGAAAGAAGTGAAAGGCGCCAGAGCCGCTGCTGAAGGTATGGAAAACGAGGTCTGTTTTTTGGGACTTGCCGTACTAGAAGATCCACCGTGTGCCTCACATCCTTGATGCCATGCATATCACGAAGAATGTGTGCGAGAGTCTGCTTGGTACCCTGCTCAACATGCCAGAGAGGACCAAAGATGGGATGAAAGCAAGGGCAGACTTGAAATCAATGGGCATCAGGAAGGAGCTTCAAGCTAATGATGATGATGATGAGGCGAAGGAGGACACAGAAACTCATCGCAAAGGCAAAAAGGCCAAGAAGACCGGAAGTGACTACGCTCCCGCGTGCTTCACTCTAAGTCAGGAGGAGATCGAGCAGTTTTTCACTTGCCTCGTAGGAGTAAAACTTCATTACGGTTACGCGGGGAAGATAAGCAGATACCTAGACCCAGCGAAGCAGAAGTTCAGCAGGATGAAGTCTCACGACTGTCACGTGCTGATGACGCAGATACTTCCAGTTGCAATTCGTGGGATCATGGACGCGCACGTCTGTGAAACACTATTTGGCCTATGCAACTTTTTCGACGTCATCTCTCGAAAATCGATTGGCATGAGGCAACTCGGAAGGCTACAGGAAGAGATCGTGGTGATACTATGCGAGCTTGAGATGTACTTCCCGCCTGCATTCTTCGACGTTATGGTGCATCTGCTGGTCCATATCGTGGAGGATATCATCCAACTCGGGCCGACGTTCCTGCACAGCATGATGCCATTCGAAAGGATGAATGGTGTCATCAAAGGATACGTTCGCAACATGTCACGTCCAGAGGGAAGTATAGCCAGGGGCTTTCTGACCGAAGAGTGCATCTCCTACTGCACGAATTATCTAGGCATCGAGAACCCCGTTGGTCTGCCCGTCAACAGGCACCTCGGCAGGCTCGCTGGATGGGGTCACCGTGAGGGTCGCCGCAAAATGCATGTCGACTTTGAGGGTCGACTCGCCGACTTTGAAAGAGCAAACCTAGTCGCGCTACAACACATAGACGTGGTCGATCCTTGGGTGGTAGAGCACAAAACCTTTATTGAGAAGACGTATAATGACCGAGGCCAACAGAGGACGGACGGAGATATAATCAAAGAGCGCAACTCATGTTTCACGCGTTGGTTCAAGCAAAAGCTTCTGTCGTACCCTTTACATGAGGATTCTTCCACGGAAGAACAACTCATATTCGCCTTGTCACAGGGCGCCGAGCACAACCTGATGACCTATGAGACGTACGATATCAATGGCTACACATTCTACACTGAGAACAAGGACAAGAAGAGCGATGGTTATCAGAACTCCGGGGTAACGATGGAATCCTACACCGGTAACGACAAGGATAGATACTATGGAAGGATCAAGGAGATCTGGGAGCTGAGCTACGCTGGAGAGAAGGTCCCGATGTTCCGTGTCAGATGGGCCAAGAGCGTCCTAAAAGAAGACCGGTATTTCACCACCATGGTTATACCCGAAGCCAAATCCAAGACCGTGGGCGCAAACGTCACCGCGAAAAATGAGCCATGGGTACTGGCTTCCCAAGTGGACCAATGCTTCTTCATTACCGACCCGTCAAAGCCCAGTCGTGTTGTCGTGAGGAGAGGCAAAAGGAAGATCATCGGAATGGATGGAGTAGCCAATGAGCAAGACTTTGACAAGTACGGCGACCCGAATATCGAACATGACGACGACGATGAAGTAGCAGCACACACCACAAGAAGAAGCAGGACCACCCTACCTAAAGGACGTTCGTTCCATAGAAGAACTCCATTTGTGAAAAAGAAGGGCAAGAAGATTGTGAACAGATAGCTAGCTAAGATCGATTGTATTTAAATCGTAGTCTTCATTTCTCGATTGTATTTCATGGGCACTTTTTGATATCATGAATATTTTTAAATTTCACGGGCACTTTTTGAATTCATGAGGACACTCGATCTCGATCCCCCTCCACCGCCGCCGATGAGCACCCGGCCCCCCGCACCCTCCCCCGCCAACGGGCACCCCCCGCACCCTCCCTCGCTCCACCGCCGCCGCCGATGATATTTTCAAGTAACAAATTTGAACATATTTTTAAAAAAATTATTACTGTTTTTATAAAAAAATATTACTGTTATGATTTAAACAAGTTTGAACATATTTAAACACAAATAAATATCAAAAAACATTTAAAATGCAAAAAAAATATTGCGGAGCCTGGGAATCAAACCCAGGACCCCCTGGTGTGTGTGATGCGTGCTGACCAGTTGGGCTAGTGGGCGGGTTCTGATGTGGATTGGGTTAGGTGCAATATAACCTGTGCTCGAACTGTAATAAAAAAACATTCTAATGGCGCACCGCTGCGGGGTGCGCCATTTCTATCTAAAAAAAGATTTCTAATGGCGCACCGAGGTGTGGTGCGCCATTAGTAAGCTTCCCCCTAGCTATCCTCCCTCTCCCTCGCCAGATCCCCTTCGACCCTCTCTCCCTCGCCACCAGATCCACCCGCGCGCTGCCCCGACCCACGACGTCGCCGCCCCGACCCTCACCGCACTCCACCCCCGCCGCCCCCGCGCCCCCACCCCCGCCGCCCTGACCCTCGCCGGACTCCACACCCCCGCCGCCTCCAGAGAGACCACCCCTCGCCCGATTCCCCCTCTTTCCCCATCGAGCCGCCTCCTCCTCGGCTCGTACTCGAGCGCGAGAGCTCGTGCGGTGACCGCGCTCGCCGTCGTCATTGTCGCGGCCATCGTCATCCCCATGCCAAGATAGTGTGTCCCCCGGCTTCACCGTCGTCTTCCACGTCGTCTACAAGTCTAGATCGAGCCAGGGCACCACCGAACGACGGGATCGAGATCGTCTTCTTCCTTCTGCCGTCGTCGATTTCGCCTCGATCCGCGCCGCCTCGACCGCCCCCGACCTCGCCGAGTTCGCCTACGCCCCCCCCCCCTGTGAGCCCATCCGTCGATCCCCTTCTTCCTTCACGTGGATCCATCGCCGTAGACGCTGCTGCCCGCTAGACCCGAGCTCGCTCCGCCCCCGCGCCCTCTAGCCGCTTCGCCCGCATCCTCCTACAGTCACCTGCGCCCGTCACCTCTGCTGCTCTATTGCCGCCGCCTGTTGCTAGCTGCACCGCGGCCGCTGCTTGCTAATGTTGCTAGCGCTGCAGCTACTGGCGGTCATGGCCATGGCCATGGCCATGTGCTTTGTGTGCGTGTGTGTACAAAGCCGTATGGACTTTGTGTGCGTGTGTGTACAAAGCCTGTATTGATGATGCTAAACAGAGATAGGAGTAGTAGTGGTGGCCATCTAGTTGGACTACTACTGCTAGGACTTGCTCCAGATTTTAGGATTTCTTTTCTTTTAGGATTAATTTTCTTCTAGGACTAGGTTTTTATTATTTTTCTGTTGTGATTGTTTTTTGAGCTCTTTCTTTTTCATTTCCTACTATCCTTATCCTAATTATCTTAAATTGTTATGATGTGTGTAACAGGATTAGATCTTGGATTTGCTAGTGGACTTTTGGAGTTTCTTAGCCAGCTTGGTGACTCCATATTTTTCACTATTTCAGCAAGTCTTTTGTAAGCATTAAACTTTTAGCACTACATTTCTATCTTATGTGTACATCTGTCTGCTTCCAATTGCTATATATGTATTGTTGTCACTAAAAATGATGAAGCTCCTGTCAATTGCTATACATATATATGTGTATGATGATCCTCCTTTCCTGCAGTAGTATAACTAGGATATAAAGCACATTGAACTAACAATCTTGTATGGTGCCTAAACTACAATGATTCAGGAACATCAGATGACATAGCATGTCGATATTGACATAGGATGAGTAGATTAATATGTGAGCCAAAAGTGATGGACAAACCTCATGCTAGGAATTCTCGAGGGTTGCAGTACATGGAATGCATTTGCAAATGCAGCCAAAACCTGATATATACCAAAAAAATTGTATAGAAATATGCTGAATTTTCTGCTCTGATTGTTGCTCAAAGAAATTTAGCAAAAAAATGGGGTCCTAGGAGACGCCGCTGCTGCTTGAGGCCCTTGAGAGGCCCTTCGTGTTGTGATGATTTTGCAGGTACCCCGAGAGGCCCTTGAGTTTGCCGGAATGTCGATTAACTTCCGTTCCGGCAAATTCAGGTACTCCATATGTCCTATTTTCAGCAAAGGTCATGCTGAAATTTTTTCCATGAATTTTATCATGACTTTGCTAAAAATCGGACATATGAGGTACTTGCTACTAATGCATGGGCCGGGGTATCTTAGTACTTAATTAAGTAGGATCAACTGCCCCTTTATTCTTGCTGCATTAAACCATAGGTGGCAATAGAGCCAAGTGATTAGGCCCAACTTAGAAATTCTCCTCAGCATCAATAAACCCTAGATGATAAACTCAACGTAGGTGGCAATAGAGCCAACTGATTAGTGCCAAGTGATTAGGCCCAACCTAGGGTGCCTCGGCATTGACAAACCCTAAATGATGAAAACTTAGCATTTAGGGTGCCTCGGCATCGACAAACCCTAAATGATGAAACCTTGGCTTTTAGGGTGCCTCGGTGTCGATGAGAACCTAAATGATGTACGCTTAGGCTTTTAGGGTGCCTCGGCGTCGACAAACCCTAAATGATAAAAGCTTAGCTTTTAGGATGCCTCGGTGTCGACAAACCCTAAATGATGAGACCATGATCTTGTTCCTTGACAATAACCAACTTTTTGACCAAACTTTTTTCCTATTTAGAGCGAAACATGGCCCACAACGATGAGGCCGGCGGTTCGGGCGGCAAGCAATTCTGGGAGCTGTCCTAGGAGTTGGAGGAAGAACCTCACCGCTATGAGGACGCCGCGAAAGACACCGATCCTGACTACACAACCCCTAGTGGTGTCGAGGATGACACCACTGATGATGGCGCCGTGGATGCCACCACTGATGATGGCGGCGCACGCACAGATGGCAGCCAACCAAAGAGGCAATGGAAGGACCGGCGCCCGAACGTGCTCGGCACCGTCAGGGAGGAATTTACTGAAGTGAACTCCGACGGGCATACGATGGTGCCCAAACACGTAGTCAAGGGGTACTCGATTCAGCTCGGGTGCATTCTCCGGAGCACCGCCTCGATCAACACTGAGATCCTAAGGCATAAGGACCGAGGGAATTTGCGCAGCCTCCTCTTCATGAAGCTGCACGAACGATACAAGTTCCCCGCTGAGTTCGCAAACACACGCCTCTCGGGTAATAAAGTGAACGGTGCCACCCTCACGACGATGAGCACGGCCCTGTCTACTTGGAAAAGCATGGTGAAGGCAATGATTGACAAAGGTGATAGTTATGAGAAGATCAAGGCGAAATATCCTTTGATGGGCGAATATGACTACAACGAGTTCAAGATCAAGTGCGAGAGCCCCGCAACCTCTGAATCAAGTCAGTGGGGGAAAGAAATGCGGCAGTTGAACATAGGGGTCCACCAACTCGGTCCCGTCGGTTACAGAGTGGCGGAGCCTGTATGGGACAAGGAGGACGCGGAGCGTGCCGAGCAAGGCCTACCGCCCCACTTCGAGAAATACAGTGACAAGCAGACCAGGAACTTTCTCAGGGCCCGGTACAAGGAGGACCCGGTAACAAAAGAGCTTACCACGGATCCGAAGACCAAGGAGCTTGAGCTTGTTCTGGTAAGGAATACACCCCCGCGTAATTAGCTCCATATGGTTGCATTCTAATTAATCCCCAATTTTTCTAAATGGTTCACGTTCCTTCCGTAGGACAAAGAAAGCAGTAGCGCGGGGTCGTCTCAGAGCTCCCCTTTCGACACCCCTTTGAATAGGGCATTGAACATAATGAAAAACACGGATAAGCTCAATAAGCCGACGTCAGTTGGTCGTGTGGCCGGCAAAGGCTTGTCCACAAAATGGTCGTCATACTATGGCGCTGGTGGGCGAAAGGAGAAAAAGACCAGCTCGGAAAGCCAGTCGCGCGAGGTTGAAGCACTCAAGGTGCAAGTGGCGCGGATTCTGGAGATGGTCCAAGAGCAAGTGCAACAACAACTGGGATCGACGCTTACCGGCATTATGCCTACCTTGATTCATGGGATAACGACGTGGATTGCGGGTGGCCAACAGGGGCCGCCCCCGATTCCCAGCTTCACGGCCAGCAACTCACACAACGCGCAGGCGGCGCCATTGGTGTCTCCGGCGGCGGCGGTATTGGTGTCTATGGCGGCGGCGCCATTGGTGTCTCCGGCGGCGGCGGTATTGGTGTCTCCCACGCCGGCATTGGAGCTTAATGCACCCGGGTGTACGCTGGCCGGCACCTCGCTAGCAAGCGACCCCTCTGTCAGTTGCACGCCCACCGTTGGCGGTGCCTCGACATTAGCCGAGCTCGACGGCATCACGGTAACTAAGCCTCTTGGCCGAGGACTTCATCTCCTTGCCTTTGACTGGGCATCCCTGACGCCCTACATGTTTTCGCAGGGCGCCGCCATCGTTCCTTGCACTCTCCTGCACTTCATGGGCGGCGAGTTGGTCGATGTCACCAAGGGCAGAATCGTTCAACCGGGCAACCCCGTGTTCCACGGTAATCCGATGCCACCCACAATGTATAGGGTTGAAGTGGTTCGGGTGCTGCCAGGATGCGACGAGCTGTTACCTCTGATTCGACCCGCTGGGGCCGACGAAGAAGATGAGATGACCCTGAGCGCCTGCGTAAGCTGGCCCCTGCTTTGGCCGAAGAGCCAGATTTGTTTGGGGCGGGGGACACCACCCCACAGACAAGACCGCCAGTCGTGTCGGCACCAAGCCATGGCAAGAACGCCGCAACGCTACCGGACATGCCGGACATCCCTATGGCACAGGATCCGGACATGCATATGGCACAGGATTCGGACGACAATGACAACGATGATGGTACATTTACCAACGTTGATAAGTACTTTGCCGAACATGGGTACGGTGACGAGTTCTGCGGGCCTCCTTCTTAAGAACCCAAACAAGACGACCGCGATCTAGCTGGTACGGCAGAGAAACCCAATTGCAACAGGCGTCGTCTGGCGTTCAGTTCTCAGGAGACGCCTCCAGCTGCCGCCTTCACCGAGCCTCAGATAGCAGAGGTGCCAAATATTATCAGCCCCAACATGCTCAAGAAGGTGGTCTGTGAGCAGAACTCGGTCCCATTACAGCATATCAAGAAGAAGGGCCGGAAACGGCCGACTAAAAAGGCCGCCGGTGCGAGCCAGCCGGCACCGAGTACGATCCGTGCTCAGGACGGGCCACCTTCACCTAAGGATATCTCGAGGAGGGTGCATGTGGCGGGTAGGGCAATGCTACCGACAAATATGCTCAATGCTGCAACCGGTGCTATGCGGAGTCTGCACGACAGTGTTCTTTCTTTGGAGAAGCGGCGTCTCAGAGAGAATGATGTGGCATACCCGGTTTTTGTGGCCAAGGTGCCAAAGGGCAAGGGCTTTGTGGATGGCGCCATCGGGGGTACGATCGTCCTGCGATTTGATGACATCTTTGTTATGTTCAACCTTCATCCGCTGCACTACACCTTCGTTCGGCTGTTTTCGCTGAGTATGGAGATGCGGATCATTAGAGACAAGACCCCGGACATCGTGATCGTCGACCCCTTCTACATGCGTGCCAAGCTCTTGAGCAGCGCTGGGGACCGCCAAGTCGCGAGTTCACACCTCAAAGACGTCATTCTGGCAAACCCAGATAAGGATAACTTCCTTGTGCCTTACTTTCCCGAGTAAGTCATCCCTTAACCGCCCCGTAACATATGATTTCTTAGATTTCGATCGTTCTTTTTTTTCTAACATTCCGTGTTCTGTGCAGTGACACACATTGCACACTCATCCTCTTAAGCCCGAAATATTCCATGGCCACGTATTTCGACCCGACTGTAACTCCAAGATAGACTACACAAATATCAAGAAAGTTCTTGATGATGTTCTCCCTAGCTACGCCAAATCTGGAGGCACCTTCATCAGGGCAGTTCGTAAGTACGGCAAGCACGTGTTCGCCCACAATACGACGTTCTGCTGTGTCAAGCAGCCGCCTGGCGGTCAGAAGGATGCCTACTACGCCCTCCATCACATGCGGGCGATCGTAAGGGACCATCATCACCTTCTACTACCAAATAATCTCAAAGATTGGGCCGCGAGCTTGTGGGAAATCCAGGACGCGGACATCAGACAATAATTCTTTCGCATCCAGTCGGAGTTTGCGGACATCATCCATCAAGATGTCCTTCATACCTCGGGGCAGTTCTTCCTCAGATATCAACCGTCCAGCATTGAGATAGACAGAATGCTATAAATGCAGGCTGACAACGCCCGCGATTTCATGACCATCACGACAGACGGCGGCTTCATCCACGCTCCTGTCCATGAGTCGAGTCGAAAGTAGTGATGTGTAGTTATGAAACATTGATTGGCTCATGTTGTAATTAAACTTTAATGAATTGTATGTCTATTTGGTTTGGACAGTCGTTCAACTTAGATGTAATCAATGCTATTTATTAGTAGGACCATGAATCCTGCTATTAATGTCTTGTTTTCTCTTCCGATCCTTTTGTTGCATACTTATATATTGCTTATGTATGTATTGTCTGTTGTTTGGCTTGTGCATAGAGATGCCGTCATATGTCGTGTACAAGGGTAAGGTTCCCGGAGTCTACGACGACTGGGAGGAGTGTCGGAGACAGGTTCATCGTTTCAGCGGTAACAGTTACAAAGGGTACACCACTAGGGCGGAGGCCGAATCTAGATACGCCCGCTATCTAGCGGGAGAGAGGAGGGAGCGTTGGAGGAACCGGATGAAGACCAGTTTGATCGCGATGATGCTCATCGTGATGACCGCAGCTCTCTTCTATGTGATGGTAGTTTAGATGATTGATATCAACTTGTAATGTGAAGACAAACTCAATACTCGCGGTCTCGAGACTTGTAATGTTTTATCTTTATTCGGTCTTTTGAATTCGGAGACTAATATGATGAATTGTATTCGGAGACTAATCTTCTATTGTATTCGATGAATCTGCTGTTGCTGTGTGCTACTGTCTATATTCTGTCAAATAATATATTTTGTAACCTATGCAAAAATTAGAAAAGTAAAAAAAAACAAATATTCATACTAATGGCGCATCACCACAAGGTGCGCCATTAGTATGCCAAAGGATACTAATGGCGCATCAAGACAGAGTGCGCCATTAGTATGCCAAGTATACTAATGGCGCATCTATCCGCAGTGCGCCGTTAGTGTGCCAAAGCACATGGTTAAATATGGCCCCTGGGAGGCATACTATTGGCGCATGGTGTTATATACTAATGGCGCACCAGTGGTGCGCCATTAGTAAAAAATACTAGTGGCATGATACTAATGGCGCACCAGTGATGCGCCATTAGTAGGAAAAACTGGTGCGCCATTAGTAGGCCTTTTCCTAGTAGTGGATGTGGCCACAGATGCTGCAAAGCAGGAGAAGTTTATGGAAGGGCTGAATGATGAGTTGAGTATGCATTTGATGGTGGCAACATTCGCCAACTAGCAGGAGTTGGTAGACAGGGCTCTTATGATTGAAGGCAAGCAACAGCAGATAGAGAGCCGCAAAAGGAAGTATGGATAGGGGAAGTATAACTCTGGAGCTCAGCAAAAGCCTCGTTTTACCCCAAACTCAGGAGGACATACTCACCATAACCATGGAGGCCACACTCACAATGGAGGAAGTTCACATAACCATAGTGGCCCCAAGAATGGAAATGGGAACGGAGGAAACAATAATCAAAACCGTTCCAACCCAGCAACACCCACCAAGAAGGACCTAAGTCATGTCACCTGTTACAAGTGCCGGAAGACTAGACACTACGCCAATGATTGTTCTGAGTTGAAGAATGGTAATGGAAATGGAAGTTCTAGAAAGTAATTCCCATGTGTCATTGGGAGCGCATTGCTTTATATAAGAGTTTGTTCAGGATTGTCCTTTGCTACAAAAAGGATTGGGCCACCTTGTTGCACCTTAGTTACTTTGTTACTTGTTACCAATTACGAATTATCTTATCACACAACTATCTGTTACCAATAATTTCAGTGCTTGCAGAGAATACCTTGCTGAAAACCGCTTGTCATTTGCTTCTGCTCCTCATTGGGTTTGACACTCTTACTTATCGAAAGGACTATGATAGATCCCCTATACTTGTAGGTTATTAGGACACATGCAAAAAGCTGGCGGGGCGATGTCGGCGTTGTAAGCGGGGAGGAGAGCACATGAGGGGGGGTGAGGAGGTGGTGGTGTGTTGTGCCAAGAAAAATGTGGGGTCAGCGGTGCTCGTTGATGCTCTCTCCCATGCGAGCTGGTGCGACTGGGTTACAGGGGGACAATGACAGAGACGCATGATCTAACAGATAGGGGAGATGCAATCGATGATTCACGAGGTGAATTGTGGCTCCCACACGGTCGACTGACGCGGATCATTGGCCTTATTTTTAGATAAGAAGGCATTATGCATGACTTTAAATAAATAAATCCCCAAATGGCACGATAAAAGGTGTTGATGGTCATCTTACAAATCAGTGTATTACAACAAGCAAATAACTAGACTAAAAGAAGAGTCACAACTAAAAATTGTTGAAGCCTTCTTCACGACGGGATCATTGGAGTAGAGGAAGAAAGGTGCTGATGAACATCATATAAGGCAATGGTCAATAATGGGCAAATAACTAGGCGGGAAGAAGAATCATGAGTTGAAATCATGAAGCCCGTCGCGACCAGATCACCAGGGTAGAGGAAGAAACTGACACAATAGGGAGACAAGCCAAACCATGGAGGACATGCCTTTGTATATAATCCATCATCGTAGGAGGATCGTTTCCCCTCACCCTGTATTCAAGGGCTTCGCACCATCAGTCGATAACAATGCTCACCCTAGAATTTGGACGCACATTGGCAATGAGACTACCGAGGTGGAGGACTCTGATTACATCCACCTTGTCGGCTCTCCTGCACCATGCTTACCTTGAGACCGTCATTTTCGTCATCCACAGACAATCAACATAAAGATATGAAGCTACTGTCTAGGTCAATAAAGAAGCATGAGGCACCATTGAGTAATAGTTTCAAATACCAAAGAAGGAAACCAGAGTCCACATGAAGAAACTATCTAGGTCTTGACTTTGCTGCCGCCCTACTACCACTGACAGTCAGGAACCATAGCCCTAGCTGTCCAGGCATGCAAATGTCGATCATTGGCCAATGGGGAGAACACATAATGGGCACGGGCACCCTAAAGAGCTAAGAAAAAACCCTACTCGCCAGCAACAACGATGATAGCACCACTTCGACCGCGGCACCGCCCAGAGGAACACCCCCATATATTCCACACATGCTACTGAAGGAAATATGCCCTAGAGGCAATAATAAAGTTATTATTTATTTCCTTATATCATGATAAATGTTTATTATTCATGCTGGAATTGTATTAACCGGAAACATAATACATGTGTGAATACATAGACAAACGTAGTGTCACTAGTATGCCTCTACTTGACTAGCTCGTTAATCAAAGATGGTTATGTTTCCTAACCATGAACAAAGTGTTGTTATTTGATTAACGAGGTCACATCATTAGTTGAATGATCTGATTGACATGACCCATTCCATTAGCTTAGCACCCGATCGTTTAGTATGTTGCTATTGCTTTCTTCATGACTTATACATGTTCCTATGACTATGAGATTATGCAACTCCCGTTTGCCGGAGGAACACTTTGGGTGCTACCAAACGTCACAACGTAACTGGGTGATTATAAAGGAGTACTACAGGTGTCTCCAAAGGTACATGTTGGGTTGGCGTATTTCGAGATTAGGTTTTGTCACTCCGATTGTCGGAGAGGTATCTCTGGGCCCTCTCGGTAATGCACATCACTTAAGCCTTGCAAGCATTACAACTAAATGAGTTAGTTGCGGGATGATGTATTACAGAACGAGTAAAGAGACTTGCCGGTAACGAGATTGAACTAGGCATAGGAATACCGACGATCGAATCTCGGGCAAGTAACATACCGATGACAAAGGGAACAACGTATGTTGTTATGCGGTCTGACCGATAAAGATCTTCGTAGAATATGTAGGAGCCAATATGGGCATCCAGGTCCCGCTATTGGTTATTGACCGGAGACGTGTCTCGGTCATGTCTACATTGTTCTCGAACCTGTAGGGTCCGCACGCTTAAGGTTACGATGACAGTTATATTATGAGTTTATGCATTTTGATGTACTGAAGGTTGTTCGGAGTCCCGGATGTGATCACGGACATGACGAGGAGTCTCGAAATGGTCGAGACATAAAGATTGATATATTGGAAGCCTATGTTTGGATATCGGAAGTGTTCCGGGTGAAATCGGGATTTTACCGGAGTACCGGGAAGGTTACCGGAACCCCCGGGAGCTAAATGGGCCATGATGGGCCTTAGTGGAAAAGAGAAGAGGCAGCCCTACATGGGCTGCACGCCTCCCCCTTCCCCTAGTCCTATTAGGACTAGGAGAGGTAGCCGGCCCCCTCCTTCTCTTTTCCCCCTCCGCGAATCCTATTCCAACTAGGATTGGGGGGGGGGGGGGGGGAATCCTACTCCCAGAGGGAGTAGGACTCTCCTGGCGCACCCCTTGTGGCCGGCCAGCCTCCCCCCCCTTTGGTCCTTTATATACTGAGGTAGAGGCACCCTAGAACACACAAGTTGATCCACGTGATCTATTCCTTAGCCGTGTGCGGTGCCCTCAGCCACCATATTCCTCGATAATACTGTAGCGGAGTTTAGGCGAAGCCCTGCTGCTGTAGTGCATCAAGATCGTCACCACGCCGTCGTGCTGACGGAACACTTCCCCGACACTTTGCTGGATCGGAGTCCGGGGAACGTCATCGAGCTGAACGTGTGTTCGAACTCGGAGGTGCCGTAGTTTCGGTACTTGATCGGTTGGATCGTGAAGACGTACGACTACTTCCTCTACGTTGCGTCAACGCTTCCGTAGTCGGTCTGCGTGGGTACGTAGACAACACTCTCCCCTCTCGTTGCTATGCATCACATGATCTTGCGTGTGCGTAGGAAAATTTTTTAAATTACTACGAAACCCAACAGCTACCAAGACAACACCTCCAAGAAAGTAGCGACACTTGCATCTCCAAGAACGTTGTGACACCCAAAAGAAGATTTAGGATTTTCACCTGAGAGATGGAAGTGCGAGGGGAAAGTACAAAGAACCATATATACCATCGCTTTCAAGGAGGAATACAACGCCCATAGGTGTCTTGACCATCACAAGGAGTGATAGATTTCTCTTGGTCACAAAACCCTAATGCCAACACATCAACCAATTTTGGATTCAGTGCCACTAGGCATGCATCCATGAACCAATTCGCGTGGGCTCGAAAGCACCTAAGGGGGCAGGGGCGGAAGTCTTCATATCTGGTGTCGGAGGCCGACACTGCAACCCTGACACCACATATGACATCTCCCTGTCCAGGTGGCCGAGGAGACTAGTTGAGGCCACCACCTCAGTGCCCAAAGCTGTCAGCATGAGTGGTGAAGCAACGAAATCGCCATGACCACCTTGCTTGGTAGCCCGGCTTGCCCGTCGAATGTCTTTGGTGGCGGCAAGAAGATCGAGGGAGGCAAGGAGAGAACATTGGCATTGTGATAGGGTTAGGTCACCACTGTGTCGTCAGAGAGAGAAGCGACTTGGGGGCAAGCAAATTGTTTCACATTTTTGTTACTTCATTATTTTGTGCTCTTTGTACAATAATTTTAAAATGTGCAACTATTCAATTTCACTTAGACAATTAATCATTTACTTAGCTTGTTTACTTAAGAACAAGCACTCTATTCTGTATATGTAGACACTCTATTCTGTATATGGAATTCTTCCTTTGAGATACACGAGACAAGTGAAGATCAACACATGTATATATACCACTCTCTTCGTTCAAAATATAAGGTGTATTACTTTTTATAAAGTCAGACATGTCCATGTTTGACCAAGTTTCTAGAAAAGATATCAATATCTGTATTACCAAATTCATATCATTTGATCCATCATGAAAAGTTTTCAAATTTTATCTATAGGTATTGAAGGTTGATATTTTCTTCTATAATCTTGGTCAAACATACAATCGTTTGACTTGCACGAAAACTGATGCACCTTATATTCTTGAACGGAGGGAGTAGTAGTTAAGCAGAGTAATGCCATAATTACAAAGCTTTTCATTCCTCTCCATTCATTCAGATGTATATGGTCACAACAATCCTCGCCAACAATTCAGTTATTGAGCAAATACTTGTGGGTACTAATTCCAAAGTCATGTTTAAACCCTTGATAGTAATTTGCCATTTTATCTAGACTCTTAGCTGTCATGAAACTTCTCTTGTTAAGGAGTATAAATGTTTTCACATCCTACGTGCATGTCGGGGGAAACGACACCTATGGGATCACTAGGATCCCTTTTTCTATGGTTGGCGGGCGCAAGGTTGTGCAAAGAGCGGGTCTAGAAGCCAGCACGAGGATCATTTACCTAGGTTTGGGCCGCGAGGATGCGTAATACCCTAGTCCTGCTTTGATGTATATTTGAGTGTTCTTGAGTTCTTGAACTAGCTACGATGCATGTGTCGTCCAAAAGATCCAAATCCTTCTACAGTACGCCTCGGGCCTCCTTTTATAGCCAAAGGGGCTGCCATAGTGCCACACGGGAGGTGGAAAGCTATAAAGTGGTCAAGTCTATCTCCTGGCACTGTGGGAAAAACGAATTTAATGCGATGCCGACGTGCCCTTCTCGCTTTATCGGGGATGACAAGGAAGCTCATCCCAGCTGTCGCCGCCTCGCCTGGCTTCGACACGTGTCCAGACTGATGAGATGCGTAGCGCCACGCTGGCTGGGTGTTGAGTTGGTGCGGTGGCAGTCTTCACGAAGATCTGCATGCCACCACACAGGTGCTTGCCGAGTTGGCCTAGAGGGCGCACGTCGCCACGCAGGTGCCTGCCTAGCTGGTGGGCTGGCAGCCGCATGGGAATGGCGGTGGAGTCTTGGCAGATGTGGCCCTGGCCACGGCCCCGCGGAAGTCTTCGGCAAGAGTCTTGCTGGAGCCATGGCAAGGGTCTTGCCATGGTGTCGTGGTCGTCCCCGGCAAGGGTCTTGCTGGTGGTCTGGCAGGTATCCTTGGCAAGGATCTTGCCGAGGATCGTCGTCTTCTGGTCTCCACAAAGATCTGCATGCCACCATGGAGATGCCTCCGGAACCTCGGTTCCAAAGTGGTTGATGGTGTTGGAACTCTTGGGTTCAAGGGTGGTGGCTTTGCTGGTGTTGGGCAAGTTGCCCCGGCAAGGTTCTTGCTGGGGCTCTGGAGGCCGTCCCGGCAAGGGCCTTGCCGGGGGAGCTCACCTCGCCCTTTTGCTATTCGTGTTTCTGGCTTGGTGTTGCTCTGGTTGTCTTTTGGCTTTGCTTCCTTCCTCTGCCCCGCCAGGCATAGCCGCAGGCGTGTCTTCAACTACCCGCGCACAAGTAAAGGGGTACAAAATAGGACCCATCCTTTTGTGCACCGACGGGAGCCCCCGGGCCTGGACCATACATAGGCACGACGCGTTGTTGGGCTAGGCCCAAAACGGTACGCGTGCACACGGGGCCGAGTTGTACCGCAGTAACTCCCTCGCCCGTCGCACTTCCCCACGACCCACGTTGAATGCGCGACATGGGGGTCATGCGTGGGGCGGTTGCTGCCCTCATGCGTTACATCGTGGTAAATGGTAAAGAGGTCGCCTTCCCCATAAAAAAGGAAAAAACTGCACGCATGCTGCTCATTTACCCTCTGCGCCTCTCCCAATCTTGAAACTGTTGTTCCTCTCTTCTTCCTCAGGCTAAATATTCAAAGTTCTCACCTCTACTTGCTTCCGCTGTGCCCCCATTGCTCTTGATCCTTCGCCCCTCCCAGCTGCCATGCCGCCCAAAACCAGCAGGGGCAAGGGAGCGGCCAAGGATGCCTAGGAGAAGGAGGCGTCGGAGATCGAGTCGGCGGCACGGCGGACGAAGCTTGCCTACTTCCCATTGATGGTCGATGTGATCCACCTCAAGGACCTCTTCTTGCCCCTTTGGGGGAGGAAGACGACGGGGCACCCTACCACGCGCGTCGTCCCCGCCGATTTTGCCAAGGAGGGCCCAAATCGGTACCATTTCTTCATCGATATCTTCTCTTGCGGGCTCTGCCCCCCTTTCTCTGATTTCTTCAACGACGTCATGCACACCTACGGCTTCCATCTTTTGGATCTCACGCCGAACGCAGTGGCGTGCATGGCTCTCTTCGCCCACCTCTGCGAGGGCTTTGCCGGGGTGCTCCCTAGCACGACGCTCTTCCGCCACTACTTCTTCCATCCCATCCAACTAGGGGGCGCCATCTATGAGAGCATCGCCTGGATCCCGAGGACCAGGAGAAAGGCATGTACCCAAAGGGTGCCCAGAAGGAGAGGTGGGAGGAGTGGTGGGGCCGGTGGTGCTAGATCGAGGAGGATGACCCGCAGGAGTTTTGTCGGGTTCATCAGAGCCCGCTGACCCGCGGCAGCGACTGGAGCAACCTCGATGCCAACGACAAGAAACTCTCGATCGTCACCACCAAGATCCATCGCCTCACCATGGTCGGGCTCACCCTCGAAATGATTGGGGCAGACTTCATCAATTGCTAAATCGCCCCGCTGCACAACAAGGGGAGGCCGGCCTAGGATTTCAGGAATGCGGCCGACGTCAAGAGGCTCCGCCCTGGCCTGAAGCATAACTTCACGGTGATGGGGCATGCCCATTTCTGTCAAAGGCTCTTTCAGCTCGACGTGGGCAGCGACGGCATGGCTGAGAGGACCGGCAAGGCCGCGAAGGCCGGCAAGGCCATCAAGGGGCCCCTGTTCGGGTTGCCAGTGGGAGTGGTCCCACTGAGCAGCAACTATCGTCAGTCTGCCATCATCGCCATGATGCTGGACTTCAACGCACATGGCCTTCACCCGGCCTGGGCCAAGCCGCCAGTGGAGAGGGTGCAAGAGTTGTTCGACACCTTGTCGGAGGCTTATATCCGCATCGAGCCGCTGCTTATCCAGGACACCATCAAGGCGGAGCTAGACTACATCGCCGCCAGGGCGGCAGAGGCGGTGCTCGCCAGGGTGGCCGGCAGCGCTGGCAGCGTGGAGGATGAGGTCGACACGGCCGTGGAGGAGAGGGAGCTCGCCCAGTGGGCGGAGTCTGCTAGGAAGGCCAGCGGCGCCGGCGATGAGGCTCCCCTTGTGGAAGAGGTGGATGACAAGTTGTCCGAAGAGGAGGTCGAGGTGAACGACCGCCCGGCCCGGTAGGATCGCGCAGCGGTAGCCGGCCCAGAGGCAGTCCGTGCGCGAGACGATGGCGATGAAGGTCGCGACAACAAAGAAGACAGTGAAGGCCGAAGTGGAGAAGAGGATAGCAATTGCTTCTTCCTCGTCCAAGCGGCATCGGACCCCGTCCCCTTCTCCTCCTCCTCCTTCGGACGGCACCTTGGAGGCCGAGTTCGACCTCGGGTCCTTCAACCCGGCAAGGAAGAGGAAGCTAGCGGAGCAGGAGGTGGAGGACAAGTAAGTATTCTGCCCCCATCATTTCCTGACCTTACGTCTGTGCTATCTTCCTTTGATTTGGTGTCATCCTCACAGGGACACGGAGACGCTGGTGCAGAGGGTGGCGAAGAGGGCCAAGGCTTCAGCGGGCACCAAGCCCCCGGCGGGTACTCTGCACACGCCACTGATGGTGGAGAGCATCCTGGACAGCAGCCCCCGGCGTGAGCCCGCCACTCACTCCTTCACCGATGAGCCTTGGGGTGTGAATCTTTGATGCTGACCTTGTCGGGTTTGCAGGAGGAGAACGGCAGCAGGAGGATCTGCCGAGGGCCACCCCCAACACGCCGCCCCCCTCGACTACGCCGCCCAGACGGGCGTCCCCGGCAAGGGCATCGACCACCGAGCCCACACATATGGAGGAGGAGGGAGCGAGCTTGGGCGCCGGTGGTTCTGCCCCGGCAACGAACGTTGGCGGGGAAGGTGCCACTTCTTCCTAGCCTGGTGCGGGTAAGTGGTTCGCTTCTCCTCCCTGTTCCTTCTTCTTCTTTCTGAATCTCTGTCTTGGCTCCGTCTCATTCCCCATCTTGGTATCCAGGCCCTTCCTCCGCAATCCGGGAGGACGTTGACACCTTCATCGAGGAGATCGCCAAGGATTCCGAGGACGAGGCCAACAAGATCACCGCTGAGGAGGCCGCCAAGACCACAGCTGAAGAGGCCGGCAAGGGGCCTGCCGGGGAGGCCGGCAAGGGGCTTGCCGGGGAAGGGTTGGTCGATGATCAACTTTCCTCCTCGGCTGCCTCTGGCTCGGGAAAATATTTGAAGGTGTGTGACGACCTGGTCGTCCACCTCCCAGGAACGGCGAGGACCAGGGCGCCAACCAAGGGGGAGGTGTTCGATGATGAGGTGCTCGCAGCCGCCAGGCTTGTGGTTGTTGATGAACCGAGCGCCGGTGGCGGTGGTTTCCAAGAGGAGCAGCTCCTCCAGGCCATGAGCGTCAACTTCTACAAGCTCCAGGTGCTTCACTGCGCCCGCCTGGACAAGGCGAAGTCCAGGATGTCGGCGGTGGACAAAGCGGAGGCGGACCTCAAGGAGCGCGTCACTGAGACGCAGGCCTGGTTCCGCCAGGCCCATGATGAACTGAAAACTTCCCAGGACCAGTTGGCTGAGCGCAAACAGGAGCTCATCATGAAGCAGGCTGACGTCGAGAAAGCCCAGGAGGCGGCGAGGGAACATGCCGCCAAGGACGAGGCCGCCCGGCACCAGCACCAGGCCGAGCTAAACTCCGAGGAGGAGGACCTTGCCACTCGTGAGGATGCTCTCGCCGCCACACTTCGCGGCCAGGATGAGGAGGTCGAGAAGCTCGTCGCACAGTGGACCCAGGAGCTGGAGCAGAGGCACAAGGAGCACTCAATGCTCAAGCCCTGGTCCATGCCGGCAAGGTGGCGGAGCTGGAGGTGGAGTGGGATGGGTTAAAGGAACGGGTCCTGAAGCTGACGGAGGAGAAGGATGTGGCCAATGGTGCTCTGGCGGAGGCACATGCCACAGTCCTTGGCAAGGCCGAGCTGCTCTCCAAGGCCAACGACGCCATCAATAACCTGAAGCTGAAGCTGGAGGGCCTTGAGGGGACTCTTTTGGAAGTCAGGGCCCGGGAAGAGACCCTGGCCAAGGGCCTGGAGGAGGAGAGGCAGCTGCGGAGGAACGATGCTGCCAAACACAAGGAGTACGCGGAGAGCATAAACCGTTGGCTCAGCCGCCTCGCCGACGTCGCCGGCAGGATGACCACGAAGCTGGCCGCCATGGGGGTGCCTAATGTGAGGTACCTGCCGGAGCCAAACGTGAGTCCCAACGCCAAACTTACCCTATTCTTTGAGGGCGTTCTTGGAGCGCTGGAGCAGCTCCGCTCCAACCAGGCAACTTATCTGGCGAACGAGTCCCGGAGGTTCTGCCGGGGTGCCCTGACCAAGGTACTCACCAAGGTGGCGTTCTGGAACCCCAGCGTCAACTTTGCCGACGCGTTGGAGAGCTTGCCGGAGGAGGCTGACCTCGCGGAGCTCAAGGAGCGTATCAATCCCATCATCAACTGCGTCGATGGAGTTGAGAGGGTGGAGGGCCAGCGCCGGGACTAGGCACCCCGTTTCTCGTTGCCGCTGCGAATTCAAGATCAAGGCAGTTTTATCTTAAGTTAGAACCGCAGCGATTATTTGATGTAATATAACTCTGTAGTACTTCAATATCATGCATGCTATCTTCTCATTAGATCATTCTTTGTATGTTTGCACCCTATGCTTGGTGAGATAAGGTTGCTGACGCGTAAACCCATGCCGTGGTGCCTTGAGGACGGATCCTTAGCACCCTACCGGGAAGGCGCTTGCTGCCAGGCAAACCACCTTGCCGCTCCCAGCGCGGACGCTTGAAATGTCGAGCGGACTCGAAACAGGACAAGAGCGTGGCTAGTAGCAGGTAGGCCACCTTGCCGTTCTCGGCACGGCCGCATAAACTGTCGAGCGGACTCGAGACAGAGACAAGGGCGTTGCCAATAGTAGAAGGGTCCCATTGCGTGCAGGTTTCCCATACAAGGAAATAGATCTTTCGAGGAGGACAGACTCATATGAATGAAATTAGTCAAATTTTTACATGACTTGGCTTTTCGGGGCCACACGGATGGCTGTCGAAGCTACGGATGGCACCAGAGGGCGACCAATCGACATCGCCTTCTCCCTTCGAACCACCCCGATGAAAGATTCATCACGTCAGCTCCAAGACCAGATTCCCACAGCTTGCACCACCTACCTGGCGCGCCAGAGATGTCGGCGGAAACGACACCTATGGGATCACTTGGATCCCTTTTGCTACGGTTGGTGGATGCGAGGTTGTGCAAAGAGCGAGTCTAGAAGCCAGCACGAGGATCGTTTACCCAGGTTCGGGCCGCGAGGATGCGTAATACCCTAGTCCTGCTTTGATGTATAATTGAGTGTTCTTGAGTTCTTGAACTAGCTACGATTCGTGTGTCGTCCAAAAGATCTGAATCCTTCTCTAGTACGCCTCGGGCCTCCTTTTATAGCCAAAGGGGCTGCCATAGTGGCACACAGGAGGTGGAAAGCTATACAGCGGTCAAGCCTATCACTTGGCACTGTAGGACAAAACGCAATTAATGCGCTACCGACATGCCCTTCTCGCTTTATTGGGGACGACAAGGAAGCTCGTCCCAGCTGTCGCCGCCTCACCTGGCTTCGACGCGCGTCCGGACTGATGAGGCGCGTAGCGCCACGCTTGTTGACTGCTGAGTTGGTGTGGTGGCAGAGTCTTCATGAAGATATGCATGCCACCAAGCAGGTGCTTGCTGAGTTGGCCTAGAGGTCGCACGTCGCCACGCAGGTGCCTGCCTAGCTGGTGGGCTGGCAGCCGCATGGGAACGACGGTGGAGTCTGGGCAGATGTGGGCCTGGTCGCGGCCCCGCGGATGTCTTCGGCAAGAGTCTTGCCGGAGCCACGGCAAGGGTCTTGCCGTGACGTCGTGGTCGTCCCCGGCAAGGGTCTTGCCGGGGGTCTCGCAGGTACCCTTGGCAAGGATCTTGCCGAGGATCGTCCTTCTGGTCTCCACAAAGATTTGCATGCCACCATGGAGGTGCCTCTCGAGCCTCGGTTTCAAAGTGGTTGATGGTGTTGGAACTCTTGGGTTCAAGGGTGGCGGCTTTGCTAGTGTTGGGCAAGTTGCCCCAGCAAGATTCTTGCCGGGGCTGTGGAGGCCGTCCCGGCAAGGGCCTTGCCGGGGGTGCTCACCTCGCCCTTCTGCTCTTCGTGTTTCTGGCTTGGTGTTGCTTTGGTTATCTTGTGGCTTTGCTTCCTTCCTCTGCCCTGCCAGGCGTGGCCGCAGGCGCGGCTTCAACTGTCCGTGCACAAGTAGAGGGGTACAAAATAAGACCCCTCCTTTTGTGCACCGACAGTGCGTCATTTTAATGTGGACTACGTACATGCTAAAATGAGTAAACAAACATTAAAATGCGTTTATATACATTAGACTCTGAAAAAAATAGAACATCTTATACATGTGAAGAACGGAGGGAGTAGCGAATTAGGTCACATGGTGTTAACACTTTCGTAGTAGCGGGATAACACGGCTGTATAGACCAATTTGGTGCTTATCATGAGCTCAGTGAGAAAACCTACATGAATATATAGCTCAACACGAGCGCACACCCCTAATTAGGGTAGCAATATCAATTTGACTAGTAAACATACATGGGCTATTTGGAAACAGACTACATGTATGCTTAGTTCAGATATTGATCCGTCGAATGAGATTATTTTGAACCTCGTACTTATCAAGAAATTGTGAACCTCCTAAAATGGATATGGTTTCGCTTTCATTAATACTATTAATGGAGAGTCTGTTGGTTTCGCTTTCATCACTTCCACCGCTTCTATCAATTCATGTTCCGTCTCACCGACTTTTTTTCCAAACCATGCGATAACCCCTATTTTTTTGAAAATTCAAATCGACCGCACCTCATCGTTTCTGGGAAAGAAATCCTTCGCAAAGCAATCAACAGAAATCAAATAATAATTGCCAGTATCAAGAAATCCCTTGCAAGCAAACAACAAAATAAACTAATGTAGCTGTACGTGCACAATCTCAATCTCAATCTCAATCACATCATATCTCCTTACCTTTGCATATGGATTTCCTCCCCGCAGCATATCTCATTATCAACCCAATCAAAATGTTCCTATGCTGAACCACTATAATAGACATGCACCCATTGCAACACATGGGTATTTAGCTAGTCTTGCCTAATGGCTGAGCTAATTTGTGAAGATTCGACCAATACGAAGGTTTACATACCACATGTCATGCTAATCCGTTTCTTTCCAGTATAATGAATTTTCTTTTTCACAGAAGTTCGAATATGTACTCATTTTGAAATTTAGTTTGCGGTTACTGAATTGTGTTCCGTTGACCAAAATTTATATTTTCTGCTAAAAATAGCCAAATTTGTAAGGTAAAAAATGTTGTACAAATGGTAAAGTAGACATCTTTAAGCTGGTTGGATAAACGTGATATTCATAATTTTTGGCAATGCCAAATGGAGCATAAGTCAAATTGTCTTTCCTCACTAACTCCCGGCAAAACAGAAAAAACAGTCCTATGCCGATTTGAATGCAGTACCATACACATGCCAAAATTAACTATTATCATTTCTAAATCTCTAATTTTGACAATATATGGCTATATTTTTCAGTGTATTCTCTTGACCTATCTGGACCATATTCACATGTATGAAGACCTTGTAATGGTTGGTTCATTTATTCCATATAAAGAAAAGTGCCTTAAAAAATGATACTGATGTGTTCCATTTTCAAATTATGAAACCCTTGCAGCCTTTAAGTGAATCTGCAGGTCGCATGTTTTTAACAATCGTATAATCCATCAGAAAGATAGACTGAGATGTTAAACATATGTAGCACACTGATTTCAGAGGTCAGACTAAATAACAGCAAAAACCACAAGCACACAGATCATAGATAATAACTCCAACAAGAATAACATATGCAACTCATTCAACCCCCTATCACATGCATGCATATACTATGCTTCAAGTACCAGGAATACAGAAGAACACATGGAAATAAACAGCTACCCCTCGTGCATGACAGGACAGAAGTACTCAGAAATCCATGAGAAAACCACAAGCCACATGCATCCAGCATCAAACACTGGCTGCATAGTACATGCATGCATATGCTTGCGATCCTCATGTGGTGCGAGGCAAAGGCACTGTGCCATCCTCTCAATCGTTGCATGCAACTTGTCATGCACCGTTCACATCAAACCCAGTACCAGTAGTTGTACCTGATCACTGCCTTTCGGTACCATAAAAAGGAAACGGAATAGGAAGCAAAACAAGAAACAATAAGCGATGCTAGATCGAGTTGACACATGATGCGCAGACCGCAGAACGGACACTGCACTACAGACTTACAATCTTGCACGAACCACACACACACACACACACACACACACACACACACACACACATGCAGCTAGCTGTAGCAAGAGAGATCTCCTATCTCTCCCTGCATGCATGTCCCCCTCACTTCACTTCACACTACAGCAAATCATTTTACTTGACACGATCCTACATGGAAGCAAATTAAACTAGTAATAATCTCGACTAGAAATTAACCCAAGCTAATGAAAGCCAACTAGGTCGAAACACGAGCAATGCAGCAGTGTTCGACGACGACAACTGACAGTACTAGCTGATACAAATACGCACAAATGAGAAGTGCAAAGCCATAAGCATGCGCGCGCATGCATGCATACGCGAGCGCACATAAAATATATCTGGCATACCGGCCAAATAGGAGATGGATCGACCACCAGCTGGGGGCGGGTCCTCGTCATCGATCAGCTCAGCAACCGGCGGCGGGAGGCGCCCCGGGAGGGGGCTGGTGCTGGTTGCTGTGGAAGCTGCTGCCGCTGCTGTCGCCGGTCAGCTGCTGCGGCTTCTTGCGCTTCTTCTTCTCATAGCTGACGCCGCGTGCGCGGGCCTGGTGCTCGCGGACCTCGCGGAGGTAGAGGCGGACGGCGCGCGCCGCGAACGGGTTGGACTCGGGGCTGCCGCCGTTCTCCTCGTAGGCGGCGCGGAGGCGGCCGACGAGGGCGTCCAGGCTGCCCCAGGCCTGGCGGAGTGGGCACGGGCAGGGTGCCGGCGGGCTCGGGTGGCCGAAGAAGGGGCAGGCCGAGGCGTGCACCTTGGTCTTGCCGAACTGGTCAAGGTAGCGCAGGAACTCCAGGACGTGCGCGCCGCTGCACTGAGCCAGGCTCAGCGGCGGCCGGTGGTTCCGCAGGTACTGCCCGAACGTGTTCCAGTCGCGCCGCTTCTGCGCTTCGTACCTGCTCGGCGACTGCGGAGTGCCCCCTGAGACCACGGAAAGCGAGGAGGTGATGCTGCTCGAGGAACCGCCGCCGTTGCCCCCTCCAGACAGAGGGCTGTCCGGGTTCGCCGACAGGTCCATGGATCAGCTAGCTGAGCAGGAAAGGGAAGGAATCATACTCAAGCAAGTGTGACTGTGATCTGAAACTATTTTCTATTTATTTAACTTCTGTAGGGAATTCTCTTACACTTTTGTTTGCTTAAACAAATGAAATAAACTACAACTTGCTATTAGAAAAGAAATAGCACTGCTCCTACATATTCGAGAACCATGATGAGGTCAATGATTACATGTGTACATATATATAAACTTGAGCTAGCGATCTGTTTGGTAGCAGCTGGTTCTCTCCTCACCATTCGCCACTGCAATTGATGCTTTTAACTTTCTATATAAGCAGTAGATGCAGAAATATTTAGGACGAACAAAGAACCTGGAGATCTTTCAGGAAAGGAAAATTTTGGAATCACCTTTGGTGGTGTTGGCAGCTGATCTTGGTTTGGCGCTCTCGGAATTACTGGGCAAAGCCAAATGGTGATGGAGGTTGGCTTGAGAATCTGCACAAAGATGGAAAACATCAGAGGACACATACAAGAAAGAAAGAAAGAAAGGTTATTTTGAGAGAGCGATCTGGAAAAGCTCATATCTGTTGCTTCTTACTCGGTGGTGGTGGTAGCCAGCAACAGCCAACAGTTGCTTGTGCTGGCTCTCATAGGTCCATCTGGTGGTTGGGAAGATGCTGGGAGAGCAGCAGCTTCATCATCTGTTTGTGATGGCGTGGGGGAATTGTATGCTGCTGCCTCTATTTTTAGGGTGGGATGCCGGCGGTGGTGGATGTATTGTTTGGCCTAAAAAGGGGAGATGTGAAATGACTGAGACATGGGGTACACAGTTGTGACCAGTGAGAGAGTGGAGGAGATGCACTGCTAGTACTGCTAGGGCTTTTAGGTGCTGAAGGGTGAAGCAGGGACACCGAGTGAGAGATGAAAGGTGACATGACAAAAGTAAATATTTTTCTAATTGATAGGTCGGTGTACGGCCTAATGGGGGTGTCGACTTGTTTCTAACTGGTAGTCATTTGATGTCACCGGTCTAAAGTTTCACAATCATACCAGCTTGGCAACAAATATCTAGTAAGAAATTAGGTTCCTTTATTGTACGTTCAAACAGTCTAAACCCATTACTTTCACCATTATGTTGTACTAATTAATACAGTACTCCTTCTGTTTCATAAATGTAAGACCATTTGGCAGTTTGAACAGAGGGAGTACATGTTTAGGAGACCAAATACTTTACATTACTATGAAGTATGTATTGTAACAAAGTAAGACGTTTCGGCAGTTTATTTCCAAAACATCTTACATTTGTGAACAGAGGGAGTACATGTTTATGAGATCAAATACTCCTTTACATTACTATGAAGTATGTATTCTGACAAAGAAAATAAATTATTCGATATTGTTCTGATAAGTGTTGATCCTGATATTCACAGAAACGGGCTAATAAAAACTAAGTGGTGTTTCTGGAATACCATAACATGGCCACTAAATCACAGATTTATCATTCCCTGTTGCACTCTCCAATATATATAATCTAGGCATGTCATTCCATGCGCCATGGTCCACTAGAATCAGCGTTTATTTGACCTGATTTTGGTAGTTTGAAGGAGTAGGATGGACTAGGATGGACAATTTCCAATTGCAAGTGTGCAATATGGCCAGACTTTCGCATTGTGAAAACAATATGCAGGACATACATATATGCCTTGGTATAGTTAAGCCTTGATGTATTGCATACTCATATTTGAGTGACATTCTGTCATACGGTGAAAAAAAATATTCTTCATGATGAACTACATGGAAAATGGAGACTATGCAACAGGTGACTAGGACATGGAGTCACATGCGAAAAAGATATCGATCACATGCTCCACGCGCAATTCTACATTGGATGATACCTTTAAATTTTCATGGTTTTCTTTCTATTTTTCAGATTATCTTAACTTTCAGTCAATTTTGCTAGTGTTTTATCGAGATGTAATTTGTATCAGACTAAAACATTAAGGGGCTTCTTTGATATACATGATTTCTAAAATGTAAACATATGAAGAAAAAACATAGAATGTAATATCACGCCCACTTCAATTGTTGAATAGGAGTATGTAACACAGTTTTTTTGGTTACACAATAGAAAAAAACAAAGAATTCTTCCAAATGCGTTTGAGTCAATAAAATTTATCTTCTGGAAAATAGTGCTATGGAATTTTTTCATCCCCTAAAAAAAGGAATCTTTTCATTACAAAATTTCTAATATTTGTTTCAAGGATTCCAAATTTTGAAATTCGTATACGAGAAAACTTTGAATCAAAGAGACCGTAACAAGGAATATAGAAAGCAGTGGCATATACGGTTTCTCTTATATTTTCAAGCTAGCCATGCATGCTATAGTGACAAATCACTTAACCAAAGATTCATTTTGCTGAGGGCAATTTTAGATTCATGTATGCATCTATGCACAATCATATGTAGTCAATTAATTAGTTCATAAAGAAAGATCGTAGACCGGAAAATGTTAGCTGACATGTAGTACAACAGGGCTCCTAGAAATGGGAGGCAAATTGTGTGCAAAGACATATTTACTTCTTATTTGTTTGCTTGGTAAATTGTCCCATAGGGTATACATTGTATTTTAATACATTTTCTATGTTGCTCATATGCATGCCAATATCTTTTGAAGATGGATCATTTGCTGGTTATAAGGTGGTGGTTCTTGTTGTTTTTTGCGTAAGCCCCACCTGGTTATATTTTATGTAATAAATGTTTTAACATTTATTTACTTTGCTTTGGTGAATCAACATATAACTACAAGAATATTTGTGCTCATTTTGATGGTGACTGATGAAATCGAATACTTGTCAATTTTAGACTTTAATGTATATTTTAATTTGTCGCTGCAAAGGCGTTACTACTTTCATTATTGTCATTTCTATCTTATCGAGCTGACTAACTAGATGATGAAGTCTTTTCAAACTTTACACCAAAAGGTTACCCAGGACTTTCCATTTTCGAAAGAGAGCGCGGCTTAAATGTCAAGCCTTACATATAATTGAATGCATAACTAGGGATACACTTCGAGTACACGGATAATTTTCTCTGCTGCAATGATTATTTGCGAGGCATTTTGTTGAAGTTAGCTAGCACACAAATAGTGCAGCTACAACTTAGGCTTGGTTAATCAGTGCTTTAGTTGATTGTGAGGCATACTATTCAGTTCTCAATATTGTAACTTGATATTTTATATATAATTTCACCGTTTTCACCTTTGAGAGAAACACAGAGTACAACTTGCAGATACATTCATGTGCACACTGAATTACACCATGCTTGCTAGAAAATGAATTTCTCACGGATGTCTCCCTGAATACGGATCCTTAAGGTTTTATTTGAAATTTTAAAATTTGTCAGGCGGCTGTCTTTTGCTGTATTTCCACACCTTCTTTTTGCTCAAGTAACCACGCCGAGGCACAGTATACTGGGTCAAAAATGTTCTGTTTGTTATATTTCCTGTTTCATATAGTCTGTGACACTTAGAATTTAAGTGATGAATATGTGTAGCCAAATTATCTTCGTCTAGGTCCATGCCCTGCAACTGAATTATGATTTCAAGTTACAACCTGTTACGTTCAGCCTATGGGCAATTGGCAGCTGAGATTAAGGCTCTCATGGTGGGCAAGGAGTTTGTTCCCCAGAAGATTAGTCATTCACAAAATAGGGTAGCAGATCGGTTGGCTTTTTATAGCCGTACTGTGTCGTGTACGTCTGTATGGTTGCATTGTGGACCACCATGTATCGAGGACTTCATGACTTTCGATTGTAACCTTATCCTATGGAATAAACTACTTTTATACCTCGTAAAAAAAGACAATATGATTTCAAGTGCAACTTTGAGATTGCACACCCAATACCATGACACGTACTCTCCTTCCTACATATTGGTTTTCACCTCTTCACTTCTATATGAATAGGCAGTGCTTCTGTCGGTTGCTCAAAAAAAATACCAATGACATGTGAATGCTATTTTCGTCGATGCATTTCTTTTTCTGTTGTTGTAATCCATTTAAACAATAATACTAGTGATTCTTAAAAATAAAAAAAAACTCCCTCTGTAAAGAAATGAAAAAACACTCTTATATTTCTGGAGTACTAGTGAAACGGTTCAAATGCAAAAAGATGCACCGCGGATGAATAAGCAGGTGCTGTGCTGAGCTGTGCACCACAGAAACAAGCAGGCGCTAGCAGCTCTGCATATCACGACGACACGAGACTGTCTAACCAAAGCGAAAATAAAAGGAAAATAGCTCGAATTTATTCTTACATGATTCGATCGGGCCGGGACTGATGTGTCCACTCGTCTTGGGACTTGCCTCCATCATGTACGAATTAATTCCTCTCGTACATTCTTCCGCAGTGCTCTGATGGACTATCTATATATGATCAAGTTGGGGCCTAGCTAGTGGCTAGTACGGAACGCCTGTGCATCTCTACTGTACGTGGCGTGATCGGTGCTAGGTTTAAATTTCATGCAAACATGCATTGGCTAAATTATTTCTCACATGTTCGTTCTTTCAAGGGAAGAAAACACTCCGGTATACACCAGAATAGTGTTAAGAGCATAGTGAGCGCGAATCAACCTGTGATTGAATGGTTAGGAGTATACCTGGCCATGGACTGGGCCGGGCCGGACCTAAAAAAAACTCACGGCAAAAAACTGAGGCCCGGGCCCTCCCAGGCCCTACCATCGGGCCTACTTTTGAAGCCCAAGCTCGGTCCATTTGGTAAAAAGCCCTGAAAAGCCCTTAGGGCTTAGGGCCGTGGGTCAGGCATCTTCCTTAAAATGCCAATATGCCAAGCCCAAGCCTGTCCAGGCCCTGCTGGTGGACTCAAAACTTAGGCCCAAGCCCGGCCCATGGGCAAGCCCATCGGGCCTAGGCCCTGGATTTTACGGCCGGGCCTGGGTGGGCCGAGAGGGCCGGACTGGAGATGGCCAGGACTAGTTAGGAGGATAGTGATATCTTCAGCCCACCAGAAATGATGCACACTCTCGAATGTGCTCATGGGAGTATGGTTTGCGTGTGTGTATTCAAAGGGATTAGTGTATGCAATTCAAACTCCTAGTGACTCGCCGCCACCCACGCGGCTCTCGTGTCACCCCCCACGGGCGACCCGAGAGCGAACAACCCTAGCCGCCGCCGGTCCCTTCTCTCCCCGCCGCCACCCGAGGCACGTGCCGGTGCTGCTGCGCGTCCGCCGGTGAAGGTGGTGGCGAGGCCCTGCTGCCTAGCGTCATCGCAGGATGTATCGGAAGTCGGGGCGGCGGCCCTGAGCGGGATGGCGGCGTCGACCTCTTCGGTGGGTGGCGCTGCGGGTGTTGCCCGTCCCTGGTGGCCGTGTGGTTGGCGCTAGGGCAGCGGAGGCTTCTCATGGTGAGGTCTGCTCCGGCGGCCGCGCCAGATATGGATCTCGGCGCCTCTCTGTCAGCTTCCCCTGCCCTCGCCGTCTTTGCTCTTGGCCTCTCCCTGGTCGCCGAGGCAGGATGGTTTTGCGGGCGTGGTGGTGGGAGGTCAGGGAAGGGGGACACCCCTGGTCAACCTCGCGTCGACCTCGTCGTCGACAGTGGCATTTTTGCCCCGTCTTCCCTCCTGAGGGGACGCTCGATCTTCCCCCTCCCCCACCGCCTCCTCCCCAATTCTCCTGGTGAAAACCTTGGCCGGGCCTAGCCGGACGCCGACGGCGCTATGGCGTCGTAAACCTTCCTGGAGGCGGCGTCTTGGGGCAGGTGGGGATGTGGGCCTACTCTGTGGTGTTGTGCGCACGGTTTTGGGTACAGCCCGAGAAAAACGGTTACCGGGCGGATATCGAGTTTCTCGCTGCCCCACGAGAAATATGAATCCCGAGCAAAAAAAATCGAATTTTTTGAATTTTTACGTCCAATATATACTGAAATAGAGGAGCATCTCAGTAATATCACCAATCATAGATGTGGCTCGGTGGTATCCATGTACTTACTTCAACAGGACGACGGAGGTTCGATTGCCCTTCTGTACACAATATTTCTTGTCAATTTTTCAAAAAAATTATGTCGAACTCGCGACCTCTTTACCTATAGCGTGCGGACGTTGCACTAAGATACTATCTCTTCTCCGTGCAATACCAGTTTAAATGCTATCTATATCTAGCTAAACAATTTTGAATTCAAAATTCGAAAATTAATTTCGTCCGAAATTTATTCGGTATTTCTCGGTAACCGTGGTAACCGAGAATCTCGCCACCCCACGAGAAAATTCGTCCATTCAAAATCCAAAATCTTGTTGTGCGTCGGTGGCGGATGTGTGCAAGCTTCGGGGTCGCCGGTGGTGTTGGTGGTGAAGGCGTGAGTCTGCAATCTTCTGTGGCTCCTTGCTGAGAGTTGCTCCGCGGACTGCTGACCGGCGTTACGGTGCCCTGCGCTTGGGCGAAGGGAGATAGTGGTCTCCCTTCAGCAGCGGGTGTGGTGAGTTGTGGTCTCTCCACCGTCGCGGCTCGGTCGACTCTGCAGTATGGCATGTGCTCTCTCTGCGGCTGCGTGTTCCTTGCTTTGCATCGCCCGGTCTGTCCTCGTTGGTTTCTTCATATGCCAATCCAATCTGCGAGGAGTCTCCCTTAGGCTTGATCAAGATGCTTCATTTGTTAGCGGGTGTAATTGTCCCCTCTGCTCTATTGTAGTAGTGCCGATTGCTCCTTGCTTGTAATTTTTCAGCTGCTCTCAAGCTAGGTTATGTTCTTTCACAACACCATTGTACCTTAGCCGGTTGATGGCTTCATTAATTTGAAGTCGGGTTGATGGCCTTTTCTCTAAAAAAGGATTAGTGTATGCGTGTATATATAAACAATTTAATCAATCATATATGTTGCCATCAAAAAGACTTGTTAATTTATTAATCCCATCAACATGAATGATATCTAAGTTAGGTCTAAATGTTAGGCTGATGGGACTACCAACTTGTTAGCTGTGTGCATTTGATATGGTGAACATGGCGTGTACAGTTTTGCTGAGGTGAACGGCACCAAAGAGGCATTACTGCAGCGCAGGTAGGAATCTTTTGGCTAGGGCCCGGCTGGTTAAGTGCTAGTGGTACATGTGAGCAAGCGAGCTATGCAGTCAATTAACAGTTCACCTCTTGGAAAAAGAGTTAGCTAGCTACTTGAGCAAGGCAAGCTTCATTATTGGTGCCAAGAGCCTGGCCATGCTTCTAGTTCTAGGGCCAACAAGCCATGTGCGCCTACTGCTTGACCAGATTTCTTCGAAGAAATTGACGAGGAGTCGTGAAACAATTGCTCGTGATGATGCTAGTGACAAGAGATAAAGAAAGATTAGTTTATCGGAGGTGTCTGACACACCTAGCTATACCGGAATTGAAGCATACAGTACAAGATAAATATATACCATGTGTGACACTGGTGCAATCCCCCGCTCGATCGTATGATCTCTTGATTTAACGTTTGATAAAGCGTTATTTTAGGAGCTGTTCCCACAAGAGATATGTTTCTAAACCTTGCTTTCCATAACAATTATAACCACATTTTCTTTGGAACCGTGCAGAAGAACTGCATAAAGAAGGAAGAAAAGTTACTACATAATACCAAAGAAGGAATGACCCGGACAACGCCATAGCGATACGGCACAGCCGAAAACCTAAAAGCATCTATAGACGGACCACTGATATCCTCTTATATGTCCGGAAGGACGACCAGTTCGGTGACTGGTTATGAAAATACCACCTACCAGACCTCTAAAACCGTCCCTGCATGTCCGGGCTGTATGGCTCTGGCACCCCATACAAAGCCCATATCTGAGACGAATATATGGAAAGGACCGAACGAGTCCACCACGTCACGTTTGGCCATGGTGGTCCACCTCGACCCCACAAATATTACCTCCCTATCTGCACCTAGATCAAACCCTAGCTACTTGCCATTCCACTCCACTTTCAGTCCGCTCCGCTCAGCCTAGCTCCTCTCCAATGTTCTTCGGCATAGCAGGCAGCGGATCTGAGTCCGACAACTAAAGATTCATCAACTGGGACCTGCGGAGAAGAGGAGGAGTTTGTCATCCGACTGGCTCCACAACAACAAAAAAACACTTATGTGATGTTACGTCTTTGTCACAGTAGGTCACATTTTCTATCATGCATGTACATCCGTGATGATTTTATGACAAAATCAAGATAGTTATACATGTGTTGTCGTAGGTATAATAGGTGTTTCATAGTTTTCAGTTTCAAAGACTTCATCAGTTTCAGCATTCTCAATATCTTTAGCTCTAGCAAGTTGTTCATCAAGAAATTCACCTAGTGGCACATTATCATCAAGTAAGGTACTAGCATCATCATAAGCATCATTCATAGAAGAAGTAGCATCATCAAGAACGTGCGACATATCAGGATTAATAGCATGTGGTGGTGTTGCAAATTTACTCAAAACAGAAGGTGAATCAAGTACAGAGTTAGATGATAGTTCCTTACCTCCCCTCGTCTTAGAGGGAAAAATCTTGGTTCTTGTATCTTTCAGATTCTTCATAGTGATAAATAGATATAATCCCAAGTGACTCAACAATTATAGCTATGTTCCCGATAACAGCGCCAGAAAAAGGACTTGATTCCCCACACGTATAGGGGATCGCAACAGTTTTCGAGGGTAGATTATTCAACCCAAATTTGTTGATTCGACACAAAGGGAGTCAAAGAATATTTGTAAGTATTAGAAGTTGATTTGTCAATTCAACCACACCTGAAAATTAAATATCTGCAACAAAGTGATGAGTAACACCGTAATATGATAGTTTTGATAGCAGTGGTAACAATAGCAATGGTAATGGTAACAACAGTGTTTTGTAGCAGTTGTTACAGTAGCAATAGCAATATTAACTTAGCAAGAGCAATAGTTGGAAAACTTTTATGCATTGGATCGGTGAATTCGTTAGATGATATTCATTATATAACATTCATAACCTAGGGCGACATAGAACTACCTCCAGTTCATAAATATAATGTAGGCATGCATCCCGTAAATAGTCATACGTGCTTATGGAAAAGAACTTGCATGACATCTTTTTTCCTACCCTCCCGTGGCAGCGGGGTCCATAAGAAAACTAAGGGATATTAATGCCTTCTTTTAATAGAGAACCGGAACAAACATTAACACATAGTGAATACATGAACTCCTCAAACTACGGTCATCACCAGAAAGTATCTCAATTACTGTCACCCTGGGGTTTACGGATCATAACACGTAATAGGTGCATGTGGCTTGCAAGATTGAATCTAGAACATAGATAAAATGGTGAAAACATAAATGCTTCAAATCTGAAATCATGGCACTCGGGCCGTAGTGACAAGCATTAAGCATGGCAAAGTCATAATAACATCAATCTCAGAACATAGTGGGTACTAGGGATCAGACCTAACAAAACTAACTCGATTACATGATGACTCTCATCCAACTCCTCACCGACCAGTGAGCCTACGAAAGAATTACCCACTCCCGGTGGGGAGCATCATGGAATTGGTGACTGAGGATGGTTGGTGATGACGAAGACCGAAGTTCCCCCTCCTCGAAGCTCCAAACGGGCTCCAGGTCTGGCCTCCCAATGAAGAACAGGAGGTGGCGGCGGCTCCATATCATAAAAAACGATGAAATTTCCTCTCCTATTTTTTCTCTGAAAATAGGATTTTATAGCGTTGGGATTAGGGCCAGCGGGGCCTCGAGGGCCCCACCACCCACCAGGGCGTGCCAGAGGGGGTGGCGGGCCCTGGTGTCTTGTGGGCAGCCAGCCCCCCCCTCTAGTGGGTCTTGGTTCCAGTATTTTTTATTTATTGCAATATAATTCTCCGAAAAGTTTTGTCCAAATCCGAGAACTTTTATTTCTGCACAAAAACAACACCATGGTAGTTCTGCTAAAAACATCATCAGTCCGGGTTAGTTTCATTCAAATCATGCAAATTAGAGTCCAAAACATGGGCAAAAGCGTTAGGAAAAGTAGATACGATGGAGACGTATCACGTCCATGTACCATTTATATACCAGAGAAAATAAACAAAAAGGTGCAAGTCACATGCACCACAAAAATCTCATCCGATCTATTTTTCTTCTCAAGTTATAGGGAGTTTCCGTCGAGTTGTTCCATCTTGCCGAGATCGATGGATCCATCTAAAGCCATCCTCAAGTTCGCGTGTACGTACGTCTACGGCAAGAGACTTGCACGTACAGCAGGGATCAATCAAGCAGCCTGCCTGAGTGCTTCTTAGTGCATGTACGTGCTGCTACAACTTTGGGTAAATTGATCTCGTGATGAAAATCCAACAAATGGTATCAGAACCTCGACGATCTACGATGATGACAGACATAGACAAGGAGTCGGTTAAGTCCGGCGACGGCGGTTCCAAGGCAGACATGAACGACGATAAGGTGAAGAAAGGCGGCAAGTCAGCAATCGTGGTGCAGGAACGGGTGGTGGCAACGTACCGGCGCATCACAACATCCCCATCCAGTATCCGATGCTCACCGACACCAACTACATCGTGTGGGCGTGAAGATTATTCTCCGAACCCTTCGAGTGTGGCAGGCAATCACGGACAATGACATCGACGAGGAGTGCGACGAAGGTGCCACGCCCACCATAGCCCAGTCTGTGCCGGATTCCGTGCTGATGACATTGGTGGAGTTTGAGATAGCTAGAGAGGCGTGGAACACACTCAAAGAGATGAGGATTGGAGAAGATCGCGTCACAAAGGCTCGGGCACAAGTGTTGAAGCGCCAATTTCACAAGTTGTAGATGGAGGAAACTGAATCGGTGAACGACTACGCCATGCGTCTGACTACTTTGGTGGGAGAGATCCGCACGCTTGGTGTGAAGCTTGAGGAAGCCGAGATCGTGGAGAAAGTTTTTGGTTCGGTCACTGATAAATTCACGTACATCATCGGAACGCTCGAGCAGCTTTACAACATCGACGACATGACCATAAAGGAGGCGATCAGACGCTTGCGGACATGGGAAGAGACTGCTCGTGGCTGTCAGAAAGGCATCGGAGGAGTTAGTGACCAACTCATGTACTCGTGCGCAGATTGGGAGTCCCCAAGTGGCAAAGGAAGGCGCAACGTTGGCGATGGCTCAATCAACTTGAAGTGTTGCGAATAAACCAGAAAAGGCAAAGAAAAAGGCAAGCCACAAGGTCGTGGTAAGGGGGGCCGATCTAAAGAGCGGAAGCCACAAGGTCAAGTGCTATAACTGCAACGAGATGGGTCACTCTCCAAAGGATTGTCTGGAGCCTAATAAGCAGGGGATCAAGGCAAATTTGGCGAAGCAGGATGAAGGATGTCCATGTCTTCTGATGGCCGAAGTTTGTGATCTCGTCCAAATGGTGGTTGTGAAACCAAATCGGAAGGTGCTACTTCATGAGAAGAAAGTAATACCAAAGTTATCCGCGAACCAGAATGTGTCATGGTATCTAGACATGGGTGCCAGTAACCACATGAAGGGGTGCATGGAGAAATTCTTCGAGCTAGAATATGAAGTTCAATCTCGGTTAAGTTCGGTGATGGTTCAAATGTGGAGATTTGCCGACAAGGATATGTCCTCTTCGAGGGTCTCATAGGAGAACATCGCATACTCACCGAATTATACTACATCCCATGGCTTCGTGACAATGTCTACAAGGATTCTGGTCTATTGCAACAAAAATTATTGCTACAACATCATTTCTGTCGGGAAAGTTGATGAGAATGGATGCAAGTTGGATATTGAGAACGGAGTGATAGCGATCTTTGACAACCTTTGAAACGTGCTAGCCCGTGTAAATCACACACGGAACAAGCTCTACATTCTCAACCTTGATCAATCTCAACCGGAGTGTTGGCTCGCCAAGAGTGATCATGATTCGTGGTTATGCCATGCTAGATTTGGACACGTTAACTTCTATGCCTTGAAGAAGATGCCGAAGATGGAGATGGTATTTGGGATGCCGTTTATCGAGCATGTTGATCGAGTATGTGATGATGGGTGCTTGATACGTCTCCAACATATCTATAATTTTTATTGTTCCATGTTGTTATATTATCATTCTTGGATGTTTTGCAATCATTTTATAGCACCTTTATATCATTTTCTGGGACTAACTTATTGACTCGTGCCCAGTGCCAGTTGTTGTTTTTTGCTTATTTTTTACATCGCAGAAAATCAATACCAAATGGAGTCCAAATGCAGCAAAAATATTTGGAGAACTTTTATGGACCAGAAGGAACAACATGGACCAAAGAAGTACCAGAGGGGTGCCCTGAGGGGGGCACAACCCACCTAGGCGCGCCTAGGGGCCCAGGCGCACCCTGGTGGGTTGTGCCCACCTCAGTGGCCTCCTGCACCGCCTCTTCACCCTATAAATACCAAAATATTCCAGAAACCCTAGGGGAGTCGATGAAACACAATTCCAGCCGCCGCAAGTTCCAGAACCACGAGATCCAATCTAGACACCATCACAGAGGGGTTCATCATCCTGATTGGTGCCTCTCCGATGATGTGTGAGTAGTTAGTTGTAGACCTACGGCTCTGTAGGCAGTAGCTAGATGGCTTCCTCTCTCTCTTTTGATTCTCAATACAATGGTCTCTTGGAGATCTATTTGATGTAACTCTTTTTGCGGTGTGTTTGTTGGGATCCGATGAACTTTGAGTTTATGATCAGATCTATTTATCCATGAAAGTTATTTGAGTTTTGATCTCTTACATGCATGATTATTTATAGCCTCGTATTTCTTCTTCGAAGCTTTGGTTTAGTTAGGCCAACTAGATCGTTTTTTCTTGCCATGGGAAGAGGTGCTTTGTGATGGGTTCGATCGTGCAATATTCTTTCCTAGTGATAGAAGGGGCAGCAAGACACGTATTGATTGTTGTTATTAAGTATAACAAGATGGGGTCTATTCCTACATGAATAGATCTTGTCTACATCATGTCATCATTCTTATCGCATCACTCCATTTCTCCATGAACTTAATACACTAGATGCATGCTGGATAGCGGTCGATGTGTGGAGTAATAGTAGTAGATGTAGGTAGGAGTCGATCTACTAATCTTGGACGTGATGTCTATATATTGATCATTGCCTGGATATTGTCATAATTATTTGACGTTCTATCAATTTCCCAACAGTAATTTGTATACCCACGGTGTGCTATTTCCTGAGAGAAGCCACTAGTGAAATCTACACCCCCAGGTCTATTCTTCATCATATTTGCGTTCCGATCTATTATTTTCTTTAACAACTATTTCTTTTATTTTCAGATATTTTATTCCAAAAACCAAAAAAAATACCTTGCTACACTTTCTTGTTACCTTTTTTATTTCACATTTTATTGAGATCTATTTATCCAATCTATCGCAATTTTATTCCGTCAACTTGCCAATTTCCTACGCCGTTACCCGTAAGAGGGATTGACAACCCCTCATAAGTGTCGGGTTGCAAGTATTTGTTCTTTGTGTATAGGTACCATTTACATAGTGTTGCTTGGTTCTCCTACTGGATTGATACCTTGGTTTCATAACTGATGGAAATACCTACCATAGATGTGGTGCATCATCCCCTCCTCTTTGGGGATATACCGACGTATTTCAAGATGCATCAGTGCTTGGTTAGAAAACAGCAATGCAGGTCATTCCCTGCTCAGTCCCCCTATCGTGCAAGTGATGCACTCGAGCTGCTCCATGGTGATCTATGTGGCCCTATCACCCCTGAAACTCACGTAGGAAAGAAGTACTTCTTCCTTGTGGTAGATGACTGCTCGAGATACATGTGGGTCATTTTCCTAGGATCTAAAGACGAGGCGTTTGAAGCGTTCAAGAAGTTGAAGGTTGCAACGGAGATGGAACACAAGCTGAAGGTTCACGCTCTATAGACAGATCGCGGCGGAGAGCTTACGTCGAATGTGTTCAACGACTACTGTGAGAAGATTGCCATAAAAAGGTTTCTCACGGCACCTTATACATCACAGTAGAACGGGATTGTTGAAAGGTGCTACTTCTTTAGCTTGCGTTGGTTTTTCCCTTGAAGAGGAAAGGGTGATGCACCAAAGTAGAGATAAGTATTTCCCTCAGTTTTGAGAACCAAGGTATCAGTCCAGTAGGAGGTAAACGCAAGTCTCCAATCTATGCACCTGCACAAACAATCAAACACTTGCACCCAACACGATAAAGGGGTTGTCAATCCCTTCACGGTCACTTGCAAGAATGAGATCTAATAGAGATAGAGATAAAATATTACTAAAACATAAAACAAAGAAAAAACAAATAAATTGTAGCATGGTATTTTTGGTTTATAGATCTGGAAATAGACCCGGGGGCCATAGGTTTCACTAGAGGCTTCCCTCTTGAAAGAAAATAATATGGTGGGTGAACAAATTACTATCGAGCAATTGATAGAAAAGCGCAAAGTTATGACGATATCCAAGGCAATGATTATGAACATAGGCATCGCGTCCGTGTCAAGTAGACCGAAACGATTCTGCATCTACTATTACTCCACACATCGACCGCTATCCAGCATGCATCTAGAGTATTAAGTTCAAAAGAACGGAGTAACGCCTTAAGTAAGATGACATGATGTAAAGGGATAAACTCAAGCAATATGATGAAAACCCTATCATTTTACCATTGATGGCAACGATACAAATATGTGCCTGGCTACCCCTACTTTGTCACTTGGTGAGGACAACGCAAGGTTGAACCCAAAACTAAGCACCTCTCCCATTGCAAGAAGAACCAATCTAGTTGGACAAACCAAACTGATAATTCAAAGGTAAATACAAAGTTATTAAATCATGCGTATAAAAATTCAGAGAAGATTCAAATAATATTCATAGATAAACTGATCATAAATCCACAATTCACTGCAAAAGAATAATACATCGGATAAATCTCTAAGAACATCGAGGATATCATGGTATTGTGGATAATAGATAGAGAATAATCCATCTAGCTACTAGCTATGGACCCTTAGGTCCGTGGTAAACTACTCACGCTTCATCGGAAGGGCAATAGAGTGGATGTAGATGCCCTCCATGATCGAATCCCCCTCCGGTAGGGTGTGATGACCCACAAGTATAGGGATCTATCGTAGTCCTTTAGATAAGTAAGAGTTTCGAACCCAACGAGGAGCAGAAGGAAATGACAAGTGTTTTTCAGCAAGGTATTCTCTGCAAGCACTGAAATTATCGGTAACAGATAGTTTTGTGATAAGATAATTCGGCACTGGTAACAAGAAACAAGTGTAAAAAATGTGCAACAAGGTGTCCCAATCGTTTTTGTAGCAAAGGACAATTCTGGATGAACTCTTATATAAAGCAAAGCGCTCGTGAGGACACATGGGAATTACTATTAAGCTAGTTTTCATCATGCTCATATGATTCACGTTCGTTACTTTGATAGTTTCATATGAGGGTGAACTGGTGCTTGGGTTCTGTCCTTACTTGGAGAAGTCTCCCACTTATGATTAACCCCTCTCACAAGCATCTTCAACTATGAAAGAAGAATTGCGATAAATCTAACCATAGCATGAAACATATGGATCCAAATCATCCCATTACGAAGCAACGCATAAACTAGGGTTTAAGATTCTGTCACTCTAGCAACCCATCATCTAATTATTACTTCCCAATGCCTTCACCTAGGCCCAAATAATGGTTAAGTGTCATGTTGTCGACGTTCACATAACCCCACTAGAGGAAACACAACATACATCTCATCAAAATATCGAACGAATAACAAATTCATACGATTACTTATAACAAGACTTCTCCCATGTCCTCAGGAACAAATGTAACAACTCACAAAGCATATTCATGTTCATAATCAGAGGAGTAATAATTATCATTAAGGATCTGAACATACGATCTTCCACCAAATAAACCAACTAGCATCAATTACAAGGAGTAATCAACACTACTAGCAAACCATAGGTACCAATCTGAGGTTTTGAGAAAAAGATCGGATACAAGAGATGAACTAGGGTTTGAGAAGAGATGGTTCTGGTGAAGATGTTGATGGAGATTGACCCCCTCTTGGCGAGATGATCGTTGGTGATGATGACGGCCTCGATTTCCACCTCCGGAAGCGAAGTTTACCTGGCAGAACAGCTCCGCTGGAGCCCTAGATCGGTTCTGCCCAAGTTCCGCCTCGAGATGGCGGCGCTTCATCCCAAAAGATTCCTTTTTATTATTTTTTCAGGTCAAAAGACATCATATAGCAGAAGAGGGGTCCCACATACTCAACTATCATTTAGTCTTTCATAATTGCTAACACTCACACGATACTTATGAGGTCAAAGTTTCCATCACACATAGAGAAAGATAGGGGCTTATGGTTTCGCCTCCCAACCTTTTACCTCAAGGGTAATGCCAAATAATAGCCTATGAATATCTACATCCGAGTGGTTATATATATTTGGATCTTCCCCCCAACATAAAGTGCTTGCCAAAAATAAAATGTATAAAAAGGAATAGGTGGCGATTACCATGACTCTTGTATAAAGGTTGAGGGTAAATAAAAGATAGGCCCTTTGCAGAGGAAAGCAGAGGTTGGAATGCGATTTTATGGTTGGATGCACAAAATCTTAGTGTAAAGAACGTCACTTTATATTGCCACTTGTGATAAAGAACTTTATTATGCAGTCTGTCGCTTTTATTTCTTCTATATCACAAGTTCGTATAAAGCTTATTTTCCTCACACTAATAGATCAAACATATTTAGAGAGAAATTTTTATTGCTTGCACCGATGAGAACTTACTTGAAGGATCTTACTCAATCCATAGGTAGGTATCACTAATGGAATCAAGATCTTTGCCGTCGGCCAGCTCTTAGCCATCTACTAGCTGACGACAAAGAAGTTCTTTGCCATCAGCTTAAATAAATCTGACGGCAAAGAAAGAGCGGACATCAAAGAAGGTGTTTGTCGTCAGCCTGCTCTTTGTCATCCGCTAGTTGATGGCATAGAAGCTTTGCCATCTACTAGCAGACGAGAAAGAGGGTGGGTGGCGGACTAATGAGAACGACCTAATGACCACTTTCTTTGCCGTCAGCCAGCAGAAGGCAAAGAAAGTGGCCGTTTTAACGGTCGTTTGCCACTGGCCCACCCCACTAGGTAGGCTCTTTGCCATCTGCTAGCAGATGGCAAAGTGTTGTGACCTAAGTGAAATAGGGCCGGCGTCCGTGCCCCCCTCTCTCCCTCCCCCCTTCTCTCTCTTCTGGCCCTCACCTCACCCGTGCCGCTGCCGCCCCGACCCCGACCCCCTGCCCCGCTGCCCCGGCGCCCCACCCTGATGACCCACGAGTATAGGGGATCAATTGCAGCTCTTTTCGATAAGTAAGAGTGTCAAACCCAATGAGGAGCAGAAGGAAATGACAAGTGGTTTTCAGCAAGGTAATGTCTGCAAGTGCTGAAATTGCAAGTAGCAGAGTAGTTTGATAGCAAGGTAATTTGTAACGAGCAAGTAACGATAATAGTAGCAAAAGTGCAGCAAGGTAGCCCAATCCTTTTGAGGCAAAGGACAGGACAAAACGGTCTCTTATAATAAGCAAAGCGTTCTTGAGGGTACACGGGAATTTCATCTAGTCGCTTTCATCATATTGGCTTAATTCGTGTTCAGTACTTTGATAATTTGATATGTGGGTGGACCGGTGCTTAGGTTCTGTTCTTACTTGAACAAACCTCCTACTTATGATTAACCCTCCCGCAAGCATCCACAACTATGAGAAAAGTATTAAGAATAAATTCTAACCATAGCATTTAACTTTTGGATCCAATCAACCCCTTACAGAATAGCGCATAAACTGACGTTTAAGCTTCTATCACTCTCGCAACCCATCATCTAACTGCTACTCCACAATGCATTCCCTTAGGCCCAAATATGGTGAAGTGTCATGTAGTAGACGTTCACATGACACCACTAAGGGAATCACAACATACATACTATCAAAATATCAAACACATATCAAATTCACATGATTACTTGCAACATGATTTCTCCCGTGACCTCAAGAACAAAAGTAACTACTCACAAATGATAATCACGCTCAAGATCAGAGGGGTATTAAATATCATATTGGATCTGAACATATAATCTTACACCAAATAAACCATATAGTAATCAACTACAAGATGTAATCAACACTACTAGTCACCCACATGCACCAATCTATAGTTCCGATAACAAGATTGAACACAAGAAATGAACTAGGGTTTGAGATGAGATGGTGCTGTTGAAGATGTTGATGGAGATTGCCCTCCCCAATATGGGAGAGTTGTTGGTGATGATGATGACGATGATTTCCCTCTCTGGGAAGGAAGTTCCCCTGGGGGAATCGCTCCGCCGGAGGGCAAAATGCTCCTGCCCAAGTTCTGCCTCGAGACGGCGAAGCTACGTCCCGAAAGTCCTCTCCTTATTTTTCCTAGGTAAAAATGACTTATATACCAGAAGATGGGCACCAGAGGTGGGCCTGGGTGAGCGCAACCCACTAGGGCGTGCCTGGGCTCCCTGGCGCACCCAGGTGGGTTGTGCCCACCTGGTGGGGCCCCTCTGGTAGTTATTTGCTCCAATATTCCTAAAATATTCCATAAAAAATTCTCCGTGAAGTTTCAGCTTATTTGGAGTTGTACAGAATAGGTAGCCTGACGTAGCTTTTCCAGGTCCAGATTTCCAGCTGCCGGAGTTCTCCCTCTTTGTGTAAACCTTACATATTATGAGAGAAAAGGCATTATAATTACTCCAAAAAGCATTATTATGGATAAAAACATCTTAAATAACAATAATAAAACATTACAAAATGGACATATCAACTCCCCAACTTAGACCTTGCTTGTCCTCAAGCGAAAACCGAAATCGAAAAACATGTCCACATGCTTTGAGAGAGAGGTGTCGATAAAAACATAATACAGACATAGAAGCATCATGTAGATTATTATAACAACAACAAAATTAAACATAAGACTTTACCATAGAACTTTTATCATATACTTCCCATGAATAAGTAACAATTCATCACACAATTGAAGTATAAAGCAAAAACTCTATTAGAAACAAACAATCTATGTTCTCAGTCAACCTTGCAACTACAATTCATCATCTTTTCAGGAAGGGTCACGTATCAGAGCCTTTAGGCAAGTCCACATACTCAACCATCATATAGTCTTCTATGATTGCTAACACTCACCACGTACACATGAGCAAAACGTTTCAACCAGACACATAGAAAGATAGGGGTTTATAGTTTCGCCTCCGAACATATTCACCTCAAGGGTGATCTCAACAATAATAACTCATGCTATCTATATTCAACTGGACATATGTGTCTATATCTTTCCTCACCACATGATGCTTGCCAAAGGAGGAAAATAAAAAGGAATAGAAGAAAAACTTTGACTCTTTGCATAAAAGTAAATACATAAAAGTAAAAGATAGGACCTTCGTAGAGGGAAGCAGAGGTTGCCATGCGCTTATTTGTTTATATGCTCAACCACATAGTGCAAAAGAACACCATGTTGCATTGCTCCTTGTTATAGCGACCTTTATTATGCAGTATGTCACTTTTATTCTTCACCATCACAAGTTCATGCAACGCTCAATTTTCTCTTACACTAAATGATCTCACACTTTTAGAAGCAATTTTTATTGCCTTTTTGCACCGATCACAACTTACTTGAGGGATCTTGCTCAATCCCTAGGTAGGTATGGTGGGCACTTGAAAGTAATATTTGGGTTTAAGGGTTTTTGGATACACCAGTAGTATCTCTACTTAGTGCAGAATTTTTGGCTAGCAAATATAGGGGGCAAGCACCACATGTTAAATGATCTATGATAATATGACTTCTATGTGTATATAAACAAACATAGACCGTTAAGTTGTCTTCCTTGTCCAACTTCAACAATTTTGGCATATAATATTTTGATGAGGGCTCACAATCACAAAAGCTTTCTAGGATCGTATATTTATATGTGAATCTTCTCTTCCCTTATTAATTCTTTCATGACTTGCATCATTGACTAATGCTATGTTTGTCAATCTCTAATAAAATTTTCTACTTATAATCTTCCTTATGTGGTGTCATCACCTACCATAAAATTAGTATATGACCTTTTCTTCATTTATTTCCTTTCTTTTATTTATTCTTATTTATTTTCTTTAATTTGCAACATGGAAGTAAAGGAAAGCAAAAACTGAGACTATACTTTATTATATAACTTGCACACGATTACAAGGATAGATCACTAGGCAAACTCTTGAAAGGAAAGGATCGAACTAAACTTTTATTCATCTAAAGCAAAAGATCGAACTAAAATAAATGAAGGCAAAAAGATAGTGGGATGATACGATACCGGGGCACCTCCCCCAAGCTTGGTGGAATCCAAGGGGAGTGCGCATACCTGATACTCAATTCTCCTTTGGTGATGAAGAAGAAGGTGGTGGTGAAGAGATGTTGTCCTCGAATTTCCATGGCAGTGGTCCGCCATCATGAGAGGAGGAGTGAGTCTCACGGGTCCTGCAACTAGAAGCCAAACTCATACCTTTAAACCTCGCCTCATATTCAAAGACTTGGTTTTGGAGATAGTAGATCTGGCTTTGGAGGAAGTTGATTTTCTTGTTGAGGGTGAAGACGATGTCCTTCATGGGCTTGCCATCCACCTTGAGATCACAAGAGAGGTTCATGATCATGAGGTGATTGGCGTTGAGCCCACACTCAACTATCCCCTTGCACCGGAAACATCTTGCTCCATAGCTTCAAGTCTGGCATCCATGGTTCCCGTCCCCTTGGGACATTGCACATCGCGAAGGTGAAGCACCCCCTCATGCATCTGGATGGTCTGAGGGTGCTGCGCCACCTCCCGCAGATATGGGTTGATGACATTCTTGAAGAACTTGTCCTTGGAGGAGCTTGAGGTGGCCATGGTAGATGGGATCTCGTAGAAAAACAACAAGAAAAGAGAGCAGAGGATTTCTCCTTGATATGGTGATCAACAGGTTCGAGAAGTATATATAGATTTTTTATCTTGGGGGACAAGCAAACGGAAGAAAAATGGAGTCCGGAAGGTTTCCCAGATGGGCACAACCCACCTGGGTGCGCCAGGCAAGCCTGGCGCGCCCTGGTGTCTTGTGCCCACCAGGGTACGCTTCCTAGAAGTTTCTTTATTTCCTATTTTCCTAAATATTCCAAAACTGACAAAAAATATTTTTGCAGATTTTTTGGAGTCCGTTTACTTACCGTATCACGTACCTCCTTATTTTCATGATCCTGGAGTGTTCCGGAAGGAATCTTTTATGTGGTCTTCCGGTGTCAAAGTTTGGATAATATTACTTTCAACGTTAATGGGCGTACCTAAGATATAATGTTTTATTCGTTGCCCATTGACAACCTTCGGGTTAGTACCTTCGGAATTATTTATTTTGATGGCTCTAGACCGATAAACCTCCTCGATAACATAGGGGCCTTCCCATTTTGAGAGGAGTTTTCCTGCAAATAATACGAAACGAGAGTTGTACAAAAGAACATATTCTCCGACTTTAAACTCATGCTTTTGGATTCTTTTGTCATGCCATCTTTTAACTTTTTCTTTGAATAATTTTGCATTTTCATAAGCTTGAGTTCTCCATTCATCTAATGAGCTAATATCAAATAACCTCTATTCATCAGCAATCTTGAAATCAGAATTGAGATCTTTGATGGCCCAATATGCTTTATGTTCTAACTCAAGAGGCAAATGACAAGCTTTTCCATAAACCATTTTATAAGGAGACATACCCATAGTATTTTTATATGCTGTTCTATAAGCCCAAAGTGCATCATCTAATTTCTTAGACCAATTCTTCCTAGACCTATTGACGGTCTTTTGCAAAATTAATTTTATTTCTCTATTGCTAAGTTCAACTTGACCACTAGACTGAGGATGAGGTGATGCAATTCTATGGTTAACATCATACTTGGCAAGCATTTTACAGAAAGCACCATGAATAAAGTGTGAACCACCATCAAGCATTAAATATCTACGGACTCCAAACCTTGGGAAAATAACTTCCTTAAGCATTTTAATAGAGGTGTTGTGATCAACACTACTGGTTGGAATAGCCTCTACCCATTTATTAACGTAATCAACAGCAACCAAAATATGTGTATACCCATTAGAGGAAGGACAAGGTCCCATGTAATCAAATCCCCAAACATCAAATGGTTCAACAGCAAGTGAATAATTCATAGGCATTTCTTAGTGCTTACCGATATTACCTATTCTTTGACATTCATCACAAGATAAGATGAACCTATGGGCATCCTTGAAGAGAGTAGGCCAATAAAATCCAGATTGCAATACTGTCGGGGATATACCCCGCGGTATGACCCGGCCGGATATATGACCCGGCTGGGACTTGGCGGTTCATTGGTAACCCACCGGAGGATTGGCGACTCACGAGTTTGGCAACTTGTTGATCGCCTCGACGGCGGGTCAGACGGACGACAAGCCCATGTCCCAGAAGGCCGGCTCATGTTATGGTGGGTCGTCTTAAGAGAAAGTATAAATATTCCCTTACAAAAGAAGCAAGACTAGGACTCCACTTGTAATAGAGTAATCCTAATCCTACTAGGACTAGTCATGTAACCCACCCCTTCAACATATATAAGGAGGGACAGGGCACCCCAAGAGGGAGGGAGGAATAATCTTAAGGCTAGACATAACTAGGAGAGCCAGTTTACGACAACTCCCTTGTGATAATAATGAGACCTAGCCACAAACAACATGTAGGGTTGTTACCGGATGATGTTTCCCGGGGCCCAAAGCTGTCTAAACCCTTGTCTTGCGTGTTGATCCGTCTTGCATCTCTCATCCCGATCAAACCCTCTCAAGCTACCACATAGATGTGTTGGCCTCACGACTAAGTCCTCACACTAGGACATCTACTGTGACAATTCCACAACAGTTGGCGCCCATCGTGGGGCCTGCACACAGTGGTGTTGTGTTCTTGGAGGGATCTTTCTAGGGTTTCAGAAATTCGCAAATTTTTCGGATGAAGAAAAGCCGGTTGTGGAAGAGTCTACAACAATGTCAAGTTCACTAATCAAAATCAGACGATGAGATCAGCGTTGTTCAACGTTGGATTCGCCAGGTCTGATTGATGCAGATTGCCGAAAAGCACACTAGGCCAAGTCCCAATCGTGCTGTCAAGTCAGGTATGGGACAGACCAACCCCAACCCGGATTCAGCCGCCGGACGCCTCCCATTCATAATACGCCGAGTGGCCTCGACAGAGTCGCCAGCCTTCAGCGATTGAAAGAGAAGACCACGATCCAGACTCCCTTCTTCGAGCCGCCCTCGAGACGCCCCGCGCTCGTCGACGGTTCATCACACGGCCAGCCTCCGTTGAATCACCAGCCCCGAGCCATCCGGCTTCGGAGCACCTGACGTTTCGGCCTCGTCTCGACCTTGCCATGCCTCACCTCGCGCTTGACCCGCTTTAGTTCGCCGCTTTACCTCTAATCCGCCACCGCGCTAAATCGCCGTCTCTCTTTGCCTGGTCGTCCGTGGGCCGTTATACCACGGCCGCGTTTCCGCTCGGCCTCCGTCGCCAAGTCTCCACTTGGCCTTCGTCACCAAGTTATCCCCACCTTAAGCTGCAATCGCTAAATCACCGGCCACGAGCCGCCCGGGGAGCCATGTTGTGAGTCAATCGATCCGGCCACAACCACAGACTCGTCACGAGCAGCCGTGCTGAGTTGACCAGGCCGCAAGCCGGCACTTGCCTTGCGGGCCTCCACTTCAAACCATCGCTGGGACTCGCCTCCGCCCTGGGCTGCCGGCTCGCCCTTGCCACCTTGGATGTGACACTACTAGGAAAAGTGCTATAGATGGAATTGACACTAATGGCGTACCAGACATGTGGTGCGCCATTACTATATAGTAATGGCGCACCATCTGTTGGTGCACCATTAGTGTGGAAGACACTAATGGTGCACCAGGCACACGGTGTGCCACTAGTAACAAAATGTTTTTTTTTCATTTTTTCAAACATACTAATGGCGCATCCGGGCAGAGTGCGCCACTACTGTATTTTTTTTTACTTTTTTGCAAAACTACTAATGGCGCACCGTTGCATAGTGCGCCATTACTAGTTTAAACTAGTAATGGGCACTTTTTTTTACTTTTTGATATCATGAATATTTTTAAATTTTATGGGCACTTTTTGAATTCATGAATATTTTTTCAAATTTGATGATATTTTTTCATATTCCATATGAAAAAATATTGAATATTCATGAGGACACTCGATCTCGATCCCCTCCCTCTCGATAGCTATCCCCCTTGCCAGATACCCCTCGCCGCCGAGCACCCCCCCCCCCCCCCCCCCCCCCCCCCCCCCCCCCCCCCCCCCCCCCCCGCACCCTCCCCCCGCTCCACCACCGCCGATGACCCCCCGCACCCTCCCCTGCTCCACCGCCGCCGACGACCCATCGCACCCTCCCCCGCTCCACCGCCGCCGACGACCCCCCGCACCCTCCCCCGCTCCACCGTCACAAATGAATGCAACTAAAAATCCAAAAAAAACAAATTTGTTTATATTTTCAAATAACAAATTTGATGACATTTTCAAATAATAAATTTGATGATATTTTTTCGATTCATAAATATTTTCAAATAACAAATTTGATGATATTTTTAAAAAATTATTACTGTTTTTATAAAAATTTATTACTGTTTCATATTCATATTCATTTTCATATTCATATTCATATTAATTTTCTATTAAATTATTAGATTCAACAAAATAATAATAATAAAATCTTACTTATGACGCACGACTGGCTGGTGCGCCATTGCTATCTAAAAAAGAATACTACTAGCGCACCGTCTCGGGGGTGCGCCATTGCTATTAAAAAACATACTAATGGCGCACCGCCAGGGGGTGTGCCATTAGTAATCTTCCCCCTAGTCGCCCGATCCCTTCGTCCCTCCCGCTCGCCAGATTCACTCCCCCCTCGCCAGATTCATTCCCCCTAGTCGCCCGACGACCCCCGTGCCCCGCCTCGCCGTCTCTGTCCTCGCCACCGACGGCCTGCCCCGCTCCTTCCCTCCACTCCTCAATCGCCCTCTCGGTCCTCTCCGCTGATGGCCTGCCCCGCTCCTTCCCTCCACCCCGAGCGCCGCCGCCGCGCGTCACCGCGTCCACCGACCGCCCCGTCCTCCGTCGTCGTGCCTAGGAGCTGCGCCAGGAGCAACACCATCATCACCTTCATCACCTACATCCACGGATTGGAGCCGGGTCATCAAGGATCGAGCGCATTGACCTCTTCTTCCTCATCACCAACCACTGCTTCTCGGCGTCGATCCGCGCTGCCCCGACCACCCTCGGCCTCCCCGTCTCCTTTCCCAGCTCCGTGGTGAGCGTCTCCATCGATTCCCTTGTTTTTCTCCTTGTTTAGTCACCGTTTGTGCATGCGGGCTCATGCTCACCGCGCCGGCCACCCCTCGCTGTAGATTCTCTGATGTCCTTACCTGAAACTGAATATAAAGTCAGTTTAAAAGTCAGTCTCCTGATCTGAATATAAACTTTATCTGAAACAGAAATTGAAACAGATGCAGTCGTAAAAATTCAGTTAAAAATTCAATTTTAGAGCTTGGCTCCTGATCTAAATATTAAGTGTGCGGCAAGCTTATATTGCAAGAAAGTTTAAAATTCAATCTAAAACTCAATGTAAAATTCAGTTAAAGTGATCTGAATATAAAAACTCTTGGAGTAAAAATTCAGTCTAAATGTCAGTTAAAGTTTCAGTTTTAGAGTAATTTTCAGTTTGTAAAACTGAGAAGTGTATTTTTTTATTTTGAAACTTACTGTAACTATTTTCAATTTTGATGGAAAATTAGTCTAAAAGTCAGGAGGGGGATCTCTGTAGATTGCATATACAGATTTCTTGAACAGTGCTATTAATTACAAATAGAGCAATGTTGAAAATGAAACAAAAGGAATTGGAAAACCAGAAAGATAGGCATTCTGTTGTAAGTAAGCTAAGATAAAAAAAGTGTTTATTTTAAGTAATTATTGACAACAAGCATTGTGTAGGAAAATGTCATGCAGGTTGTAACTTGAACTTGAAGAACTCCTTATACAAAGCAAGCTGAAGTTTGAAACCTATTTCTCCTAAGCAGACACTAAAAAATTGCAGATAAGTAGACACTAAAAATTGCAGCCATGTCAAAGTGTCATTTCATTTGGGAGCAGTAACGAAAAATGTATGTGTTGTCATAGGTGTTGTGCTGTCAAAAACTGTATGTGCAATCTCCAGAACAATTATGCTTATGTGAAAACTGTATGTGCAATCTCCAAATGTATCATCCTAATGTAGGTGCTGTGTTGTGTGATTCTTCATGCTGAGAACTTCAGCTTTTTCAACTTGTTGGACTATATGGTCATTGGTACTACTTGTGATGCTGCTGCTGTAATACTTGGGAATTTTGTCAACTTGTGATGCTGCTGCTGTACCCCGAGAGGCCCTTGAGTTTGCCGGAATGTCGATTAACTTCCGTTCCGGCAAATTCGGGTACTCCATATGTCCTATTTTCAGCAAAGGTCATGCTGAAATTTTCCGTGAAATTTAGCATGACTTTGCTAAAAATAGGACATATGGGGTACTTGCGACTAATGCATGGGCCAGGGTATCTTAGTACTTAGTTAAGTAGGATCAACTGCCCCGCCATTCTTGCTGCATTAAACCATAGGTGGCAATAGAGCCAAGTGATTAGGCCCAACTTAGAATTCTCGTTAGCATCGATAAACCCTAGATGATAAACCCAACATAGCTGGCAATAGAGCCAAGTGATTAGGCCCAACCTAGGGTGCCTCGGCATCAATAAACCCTAAATGATGAAAACTTAACTTAGCTTCTATAGGGTGCCTCGGTGTCGATGAGAACCTAAATGATGTACGCTTAGGCTTTTAGGGTGCCTCGGCGTCGACAAAACCTAAATGATGAAAGCTTAGGCTTTCAGGGTGCCTCGACGTCGACAAACCCTAAATGATAAAACCTTGGCTTTTAGGGTGCCTCGGTGTCGATAAGAACCTAAATGATGAAATCTTAGGCTTTTAGGGTGCCTCAGCGTCGACAAACCCTAAATGATAAAAGCTTAGCTTTTAGGATGCCTCGATGTCGACAAACCCTAAATGATGTAGTTTTGAATTATGAACGTAGGATATGTCGTCATCATCATCGAACGACGAAAGTCTCCCGGGGAGTGCGTCTGGTGCCACGACGATCGAGGTCTGTGCGACATGCCTCACCTGGACGATGATTGGCGCTTCAGCATTAAGCTCGAGGAGACCTTCGAAGTTGAAAGTTTACACAACGACGACAAGTGTTATTTTCATAATTAAGCATGACTTCAACTATTTCAACGTGTAATTTTCATCTTTTACAATTCGAGTATAGCTTATCCCATGCCATGCAAGATGCTATGTCTTGGAGAGGATGGATTTTGAAGACCATGAAATTTCTGAAACAAAGAAAATTCACCTAAGGACTCATCACGATGTGGACTTTGAAGTAAATCTATATAATTCTGAGAGCGTAACCCATTTTGGTTGCAAAAATTGGGAAGCATTTTGCAAGATGTATGGTTTTGATGAGGGTATTCTTATCACCATGGATCTTGGTAATCCTGACATCAACCAAGACAATATGGACATTTGGGTCCTTGTTAATACGCCTCCAGTTCTACCGCTATGTGAGTTTCTCAAACATAGTTATTAGCTAATTTATATTATTTATTTCAAAATAGTTGAGAGCTTATTTCCATTGACAGCTTATTTTTATTGTTCAAAGAATGTGCGGGAGATGGTAGACAAAACCCACTACACCGATGGCTCCGAATTAACAACTTACAAGGAGAAAAATCATCTGGTCAGATTTTGTACTGACATTGAGAATTACAATATCCACAATCAAACTCCTCAACATTATGGTAAATATGTGCCACTAGTGCATATGTTCAACTATGGTAACTACCATGGAGATACCCTGGTAAGATTTTTACTATTACGACATCCGTGCATCTTTTGCATACTTCTAAAACTAGTACATCATTTCTAACTATGAAGTTATTACTATGTTTTTCAACAGATAATCCCAGAGAATTGTGTGCCTCATATGATGTATCAGAAAGGTAGTCTTAATGTTTTGAACATACAGCCAGGTCATCCTACGAATCTCAACTGTCCATACGAGATTTCTAAAAGAAGTGGAGACATGAAAATCAAAGGATGGAAAAAATGTATGGACAGTCGTAAGGAGCTTCTTGGAAGCAAAGGGAAGCGAAGCGCAAGAATTGGAGACAGGATATTCTCCATTCTCCATAATGGAGAGTCAAGGTCTATATTGTTTTATGCTATTTTAGCTTAAATAGGGTATTTAGGTCCTGCCTAATACTGATGATCATGTGCTAAGAACAATTAAGTAGGGTTGGTTCGATGACTATCAAGATGATGATCGTATGACTTGTTATGAATAACGAGTAGAAGTTGTATGATGATGATTAGTAGGACTTGTTAGGATTAGTATTACTTCCGACAAACTCGATACTCGCGGTCTCAAGACTTGTAATGTTTTATCTTTGTTCGGTCTTTTGAATTCGGAGACTAATATGATGAATTGTATTCTGAGACTAATCTTCTATTGTATTCGATGAATCTGCTGATGCTGTGTGCTACTGTCTATATTCTGTCAAATAATATATTTTGTAACCTGTGCAAAAATCAGAAAAGTAAAAAAACCTAATATTCATACTAATGGTGTATCACTACAGAGTGTGCCATTAGTATGCCAAGTATACTAATGGCGCATCCATCCGTAGTGCGCCATTAGTGTGCCAAAGCACATGGTTAAATATGGCCCTGGGAGGAATACTAATGGCGCATGGTGTTATATACTAATGACGCACTAGGTGGTGCGCCATTAGTATACCAGATACTAATGGCGCACCAGTGGTGTGCCATTAGTAATAAATACTAGTGGCGTGATATTAATGGCACACCAATGATGTACCATTAGTAGGCAAAACTGGTGCGCCATTAGTAGGCCTTTTCCTAGTAGTGTGAGCTACCGGTGCGTCTGATGCTTCACCGGTGTGTGTCAACTGCCGTCCGAGTTGCTGCCCTGCCCGCACCGTGATGAGAATCGACATGCGCAGCAGACGCCGCCACCGCCGCCTCGTTGTTTCGCCTCTGCGTCGCTCCATCGCCAAACCGCCGCCTCTGCCTTGGTCGGCCCCAAGCCTTCGAGCCGCCGCCGTTTCGCGCCGTGAGCCACCACGGTCTCGCGCTGGTTAAGCCATAGTTTCCTCAAGGTTGACTTATCGTCTTCTGCGCTGATTCGCCGCCTCCCATGTTAACTCGCCGCTCCAAATCGCCTTCTGCTCCCGTGTCGCTGAGCTGCTGCCATAGCTTGCTGCGGGTGAGCCGCCGAGTGCCTTCACTGCTGGGTGCCTTTGCCACTGTTTCTGGCCTTGCTTTCATAGCCTTGAGCCATCTCGCCGTCATGGATGTGCCGTTCCGAGCCGCCTTCACGCAGGCCTCGCATTGAGTCACCGGTTCCCCTCTGACATGGCCGTCGGGCTGCCACTGGTGCGTCCTCGCACCAGCCTTAGCCGCTGTTGCGCGGATTCGCCTTAAACTGGCGCCCCCGAGCTGCCTTCTCCGCCATGGCTCTTCACCGCTGCTAGGACTACCTCCGCCACGACCGGCTCTCCGAGTCCCCAGCTCAGCGTTGTACTACCCGCGAGCCGCCCCGACTCAGTGCACCTCCACTACTGCTGCGCAGCAGGTCACCTCAATCAAAATTGCTGATCCAACACCGGGTCAAGCCCCTGCTTTCTCGCTGGGTTGTGGCCCGCCTTGGCCTTGTTCAGAGGTACTTTTGATTAGAATATTCAATACAATGGATGGCACTTGTCTGCATGAGAGGGGAAGACAAAAACTGAGTCACCCGAGTCTACTGCCGGGGCCCCTCGTCAAGCTGTTGACTCGTCGGCGCCCGTCTGCCACGAGTTAAACTTTGGTCCGCGCAAGGATCATCTACCACGGGTACTACTGGAAGCTAATACTTCTTTCCTCGCAAGATGACTAAGCAATCAGTACTACATCACTACTACATTTCATGTGAAATAAGTCATGGTCAGGTGCTAGTTGAAAGTGCTGCTGCTACCATTTGCATGGTTAAAAAAAGGTAGAAAGACAAAGGAAGGTCACATGGGTGATGTGCTGCATCACATCAGCGAAGCTCAACATGCATATATTATTCAACATTATTCGACACCAGCGTCTACGATAAAAAAGGTGGTATTCCTCTTATATATTTTATCAATACGTTTTAATTCCTCCTAGCACCACTACTCTGCCCTATGGTGTTTTTATATGCAAGGCAATTATTTATACAAAAGTGTTGTCATACCGCGGATACGGAGTGCGTAATAGTATCAGCCTGTACTGACGTTCTTCTGTGTCGTGCTTCTCGATAACCACGCGTGCAAGCCGCCCTATTGTTCAGTCTACAACAACGCCGCGGCTGACTCATACACCCCCGCCCGCGACTGACTCATCCGTCCGCAATGGCTTACAATGCCACGGCCCACTCATCTGTCTGCTCTCGCGGCCGACTCGCCCTTTCACCTTCGTGATCATCAATTCCGGGGTGGATAATTTCTCGCATGACATATCAGGTGAAATTCATCCATTATATTTTATATTATATATTGCTTTCTTTAAAAGAGCAATTACTCTGTCTTGCAAATTCTCCAATGCAGGGCAAATTGTCTACTACAAAAGGGATTATTATATCACTGAGATGTTGAATGACTCATACCGGTTTATATCATGGTCAAATATGGAAAATCTCAAGACAACTCCTTGAGTCGTCTTAAGATTCGGGGGTTATGATGACATGACTCAGTAAATGACTGACAGTTTAAAGCAAGTCAAGAACTCCGGGTCAGTGGAGGGAAGATAACCCGGTCCCGGAGGCTGCTGTTATATTGATGAAAACTTAGAAGGCCGTCAGAAAATTTCTGGCTCAAAATGAAGATTCCGGTTTAAAATCCGGTTCAAGGAAATCTGTCTCCCGCAAAGCTTTGAAGTTCTCAACATCCGGTTTAAGAATAATTATCTCTCGTGAAGTTTGAGTTCTCAAAAAAAAAGGTTGCCAAAGAGAACTTGCAGCCATGATACGCGGTTCAAACATGGGTATCCTCCCTTATGGGCTTATCTTATTGGTCACTTGGGGGATTTTGCTTTATAGAGCTAAGTTATGATTACCCTTTGATCCGGCTTATTGGCCACAAAAAAATTTGGGGGCTTCTACCTAGGTTAACAGGGACCAAAGAGAGTCTGTTGCAAAAGCACAACTCAAACATAGGCACCAGTTGAGAATATCTCAAAATTATTGCTTGGGGGCTCTTTTGTTCTAAAGAACAAAGAGTTTGTATAACCCTTGTAATAGGCTTAAAAGCCAGGCTTGGAAGCCAGGTGTATTCACCTAAAACACCGGGTTATCCCGCCTTTTTAAGTAAGCCACTCCGCCCAGGTAATCCTGGAATGACCCGCCAAACGTTTGACAAGTCAATCTTATACAGACACTGAACTTGTCAAAGTTAAAACGACGATTGGTTAATGTGAGGTCCATCTTATAAGGTTTGTATATAGGTTTAACTCAATGGCCTGCCAGCAAATGAAAAGCCTCGTTTTTCGGCCTGGCAGCCCATGAAAAGCCTCATTTTTCGTTGATTTTTTATTCGACAATTGCTTTTATTGAGGTTTATTTGATAAGGCTTATAAAGTTTTATGATTATAATTCACAAGTGTTTATTAACCCGGCCTGACTTTTGACTATAAGTCGCCAGTATGAGATAATATCTGGTGTTTATTAACCTGGCCAGGCTTTTGACTATAAGTCGCCAGTATGATATGAGATAATATCCGGTGTTTGTTAACCCGACCCGACTTTCTTTATGAACCGGCAATCTCTAATAATTACCAGTGCTCAAAAATTTGGGTTATCACCCTTACTGCACTGCCTTGGTAAACCAACAGTGTGATCAAATATCACATGTATGATTTATTTTAAATTATATGGTTATCATTTAGTCCAGTTTTGGTTATATAACTAGGATTCCCATGGCTTGAGCAATCAAAATCATGGTATTTCATGCCTATGGGTCAATACCCTTGACAGATTATATTATTCAAATCTTGGATAACCAACATGGCTGGATTTTTATTATGGTTATCAATAACCAATATTATGATTGAGGTTTTCAAAGTCGCTTTAGCGCAATGGATATTATTTTATCAATGGATATAATTTATTCTACAATTTAAGGAATAGTCCCGAGTCGCTACAGGATTACGACCCGGCACTTGGGGGCTACATTATTCAAGTTGAGATTACATCAAATATGCAAGTCTCATGTCGCTGCAAGCATGCACCATGACACTTGGGGCTAGTGCAAAGTTATTTTTACAGGCCTTATTGAAGGCCCGACTCATCACATTGTAATGAGCCGGCCCTTGGGGGCTATCAATTGCTCCTGTCAAAATTCAAGGTACACAAACCTTAATCCATTATATTGAAGGGTTCATTGCTCAGAGAACAAGACTCTTAACCTTGTGGACGTGGATTCAAGCTTCATAGTGGGGTTACATCATATGATATTATTTTCAATGAAGTATATATAAAGTCCCAGCTCAGTATTATCTTGCTGAGCCGGCCCTTGGGGGCTACACGTTTCTGCTCAAGTCTACATGATCATATCTACAAAGTCCCTGCTCATTATTCTATAATGACCCGGCCCTTGGGGGCTACACTGGTTGACGTTTCCATGAGTATAAGGAAATTACAAGTCCCAGGCTGCCGCAAGCATAACAACCCGACACTTGGGGGCTACATATATGGAATATTCTATTTTTACTAGCGACTGAGATGAACAACATGGATTTCTGAAAAGTGGTTATTTATATTGAAGTAAGTCTTAAGTCATCACTTTGCTCTGCTCAAGACTTGGGGGCTACAGGTAACACAGATATAAGGGAGAAATATTTTCAAATTCTTTGTTTTGAGCAAACCAGATTGACCCGGCGTCACCAATCATTATGACCCTGTGTCTGCAACCCGGCATCATCAATAATCATGAACCGGCGTTGGCAACAATCATGAACCGTCGTTGGCAACAATCATGACCCGGAATTAATAATTTTTATAACCCGGCAATGGTGGTAATCACAAACCGGCAAGTTCTACATCCTCAAGACGGCTGAATATAAGTTGAATATTTGAAGACCAATATTTTTGTCAAGTTAGAGCATTGAAGACTGAATCAAATGGATTCTTTATTTACATGCAATTTGATTATGAAGCCAGCCTATTGACCCAGATTTTCTAGAAGGAGGAAATTACAAGGACATAAGGATGATCAGGTGCCGGCTTACAAATTTTAACCCGGAGTGCAACCTGTCAAATTTATTCTTGTATTTATATTGCAGATTAGTTTAACATGGATAAATCAAAATTAAACTGGTGGCTAATGTCGGGGATATACCCCGCGGTATGACCCGGCCGGATATATGACCCGGCTGGGACTTGGCGGTTGATTGGTAACCCGCCGGAGGATTGGCGACTCACGAGTCTGGCGACTTAGTGATGGCCCTGACGGCGGGTCATACGGACGACAAGCCCAAGGCCCAGAAGGCCGGCTCATGTTATGGTGGGCCAGCTTAAGAGAAAGTATAAATATTCCCTTACAAAGGAACCAAGACTAGGACTCCACTTGTAATAGAGTAATCCTAATCCTACTAGGACTAGTCATGTAACCCGCCCCTTCAACATATATAAGGAGGGGCAGGGCATCCCAAGAGGGTGGGAGGAATAATCTTAAGGCTAGACATAACTAGGAGAGCCGGTTTACGACGACTCCCTCGTGATGATAATGAGACCTAGCCACAAACGGCTTGTAGGGTTGTTACCGGATGATGTTTCCCGGGGCCCGCAGCTGTCTAAACCCTTGTCTTGTGTGTTTATCTGTCTCGCGTCTCTCATCCTGATCAACCCCTCTCAAGCTACCACATAGATGCGTTGGCCTCACGACTAAGTCCTCATACTAGGACATCTACCGTGAGAATTCCACGACAAATACCTTGTGAGCATTTCTATCTTCAGCATGATGTCCTCCATAAGCTTTGGAATGATATTTCTGTAGGATTTGTCCCTGTTCATGCTCAGGTACACAATGTCTAATAATACCATCCACTCCTTTATAAAGATGTCAGTCATCCCAAAAGTAATGTCTTAAATCATAGAAGAATTTTTTTCTTTTGTTGGTATGTAAAGCTAGGTGGTAAATATTTAGCAACAATGTAATTAGCATAATCAGCATACCAAGGAGTACTTTGAACAACATCTAGTTTAGCTAACTGCTCATCAGGAAAACTATCATCAATACGTAGTGGGTCATCAAGCACATTTTCAAGACTAGATAAATTATTAGCTACGGGGTTCTCAGCTCCTTTTCTATCAATGATATGTAAATCAAATTCTTGTAACAAGAGAATTGATGGTAGCTGGAACTACGTCGATATTTCCCTGGAGAGGGAGGGATGATGTAGCACAGCGATGGTAGGTATTTCCCTCAGTTATGAAACCAAGGTATCGAACCAGCAGGAGAACCAAGCAACACAACGTAAGCAGCATCTGCACACAAATAACAACACCTTGCAACCCGGCATGTTAAAGGGGCTGTCAATCCCTTCCGAGGTATGACGCCTCAAGATAGGCAAACGAACGTGAAGTAAATTGTAGTAGATTGATAGATCGAACGCCAAATAAAATAAATAAGATAAAACACAACAAGGTATTTTTGTATTTTTTGGTTTATAGATCTGAATAAAAATGACACGGAAAAGTAGATCGCAAGGCAAATATATAAGAAAGAAGACCCGGGGGCCGTAGGTTTCACTAGTGGCTTCTCTTAAGAAAAATAGCAAACTATGGGTATACAAATTACTGTTGGGTAATTGATATAACTTCAAATAATTATGACAATATCCAGGCAATGATCATTACATAGGCATCATGTCCAAGTTTAGTAGACTGACTCCTGCCTGCATCTACTACTATTACTCCACACATCGACCGCTATCCAGCATGCATCTAGTGTATTAAGTTCATGGAAAAATGGCATAATGCAATAAGAATGATGGCATGATGTAGACAAGATCCATTTATCTATATGGCGGTAGATATAGATCTCGTATTTTTATCCTTAGTAGCAATGATACACACATGTCGGTTCCCTTTCTGTCACTGGTATCAAGCACCGTAACATCGAACCCACTACCGGGCACCTCTTCCCATTGCAAGATAAATAGATCAAGTTGGCAAAACAAAACCCAAATATCAAAGAATAAATACGAGGCTATAAGAGATCATGCATATAAGAGATCAAAGAAACTCAAATAACTTTCATGGATATAAAAAGATATGACTGATCATAAACTCGAAGTTCATTAGATCCCAACAAACACACGCAAAAGAGTTACATCATATGGATCTCCAAGAGAGCATTGTATCGAGAATTCAACGAGGGAGAGGAAGCCATCTAGCTACTAACTACGGACCCGAAGGTCTACAAAGAACTACTCACGCATCATCGGAGAGGCACCAATGGAGGTGGTGAACTGCATCCGATATGGTGTCTAAATTGGATCTGGTGGTTCTGGACTCTGCAGTGGCTGGATAAATATTTCGTCGATGCCTTTAGTGTTTCTGGAATATTGTGGTATTTATAGAGAAAAGAGGTAGTGCGGGGGGGGGGGGGGGGGCGGCACCCGAGGTGGGCACAACCCACCAAGGTGCGCATGGGCTTCCTGGCATGCCCTCGTGGGTTGTGCCCCCTCAGGGCCCATTATGTTCCTTCTGGTCAAAAAAATCTCTATAAAGTTTCATTGCGTTTGGAATCCGTTTGATATTGATTTCCGGCAATGTAAAAAACATGCAGAAAACAGCAACTGGCACTTGGCACTATCTCTACTCCTAATGGAGCAGTCCGTACGTCATTCGTTCGTAACCAGCCCCACCCATTAATTATTCCCATAGGCTTTGTAATAGTAGAATCCGCCAAGTGCAAATTCAAGGAACATTCTTCAAGATTGGTAAGACCAAGCACATCAAATAAAGATTTCAGAATTGTATAAACACTAGCACCCAAATCACACAAAACAAAACACTCATAATTTTTAATCTTGACTTTGATAGTAGGTTCCCATTCATCATGCAATTTTCTAGGGATTGAAACTTCTAATTCCAATTTTTCTTCCAAAGCTTTAATCATAACATCAACAATATGTTTAGTAAAAGCTTTGTTTTGTTCATAAGTATGGGGTGAATTTATCATGTATTGCAACAAAGAAATACAATAAATCAAAGAGTAACTATCATAATTAAAGTCTTTGTAATTCAAAAGAGTGGGTGCATCACTAGCTAAAGTTTTGACCTCTCCAAACCCACTTTCATCAATTTTCTCAACAAGATTTTTACCCTCCGAAATATTGGGACGCCTTCTATCTAAAGTTGACTCTTCTCCAGTCCCTTTTTCATCATTCTTAACTTTACTAAACAAGGAATCAATATAAGAAACACCAATCATTTTAAGATGCTCATCTCTTTTACAAGAATAATCACTAGAAAAAGCTTTTTTCTAAAAATTCTCTTTTAGCTCTAAGCATAGCAGTTCTTTTCTTACTTTCATCCATATAAACATAAAGAGCTTTAATTGATTCATCTACTATAGGCACACAAAAATTCATCTTGAGATTTTCCACATCATGAGCAATTCTATCAACACTTCTAGGCAAATCAACAATCTTGTTCAACTTTTCTTCTATGGAAGTGTTGAAAACTTTTTGTGTATTGATAAATTGTTGAACATTATTCTCAAGATTAGAAGTGTTCCTATTATTATTATAAGATTGATTTCCATAGGAATTACCATAATTGTTAGAGGAATTACTAGGAAAATGCATAGGATTAAAATTTCCTCTATAAGCATTGTTGTTGAAATTATTGCGAGAAATAAAATTCACATCAATGGCATCACTATTTTTCTCAATCAAAGTAGACAAAGGCATATCATTAAAATCAATAGGAGGACCTTTACTAGCAACAAATTTCATAAGAGCATCAACTTTATCAATCAAAGAAGAAATTTCTTCAACCGAATTAACTCTTTTACTAGCAGGAGCTCTTTCGGTATGCCATTATGAATAATTTGCCATGATATTATCAAGCAATTTGGTGGCTTCAGCCAAAGTAATTTCCATAAAAGTACCACCCACGGTGGAATCTAAAAGATTACGAGAAACAAAATTCAATCCCCCATAAAAAATTTGTATGATCATCCAAAGATTTAACCCATGAGTTGGGAAATTCCTTAGCATCATTTTCATCCTTTCCCAAGATTTGCGCAACATGCTCTGGGTTCTAAGGGAAATAAGTTTTGCGGTAGGAAAATACTTAGTGATAAAAGCATCTTTGCACTTGTTCCAAGAATCGATACTATGGCGAGGCAAAGAAGAGAACCAAATTTTGGCAGAATCACGCAAAGAGAACGGAAATAATTTCATCTTGACCACATCATTGTCCACATTTTTTCTTTTGCATATCGCATAATTCCACGAAGGTATTAAGATGGGACGTGGCATCCTCATTAGGAGTACCGGAAAATTGGTCTTTCATAACAAGATTCAGCAAAGCAGTATTAATATCACAAGTCTCCGCACTAGTGGCGGGAGGAGCAAGTAGAGTGCCAATAAAATCATTGTTGTTGGTATTTGAGAAATCACATAACTTGGTGTTCTCTTGAGTCATGATGACCACACAACAAGATTGCACTCAAAAACAGATCCGGCAAGAAAACGGCGAACGGAACAAGAGTGGCGAATAAGACGACAATTTTTTGTGAAGGGGGGAGAGGAAAACGAGAGGCAAATGAAAAATAATGTAAATTGCAAGGAGACAAGATTTGTGATTAGGAACCTGGTTTATGTTGAAGATCCTCCCCGGCAACGGCGCCAGAAATGGTGCGTTGACGGGTGATTATCTTGACTTGATCCTCCCCGGCAACGCGCCAAAAATTCTCCTTGATGGTAGCTGGAACTATGTCCGTATTTCCCTGGAGAGGGAGGGATGATGTAGCACAACGACAGTAGGTATTTCCATTAGATATGAAACTAAGGTATCGAGCCAGTAGGAGAACCAAGCAACACAACGTAAGCAGCACCTACACACAAATAACAACACCTTGCAACCCGACGTGTTAAAGGGGTTGTCAATCCCTTCCGGGGTATGGCGCCTCAAGATAGGCAAACGGACGTGAGGTAAATTGTAGTAGATTAATAGATTGAACGCCAAATAAAATAAATAAAGATGAAACGCAGCAAGGTATTTTTGTATTTTTTGGTTTAATAGATCTGAATAAAAATGCAAAGGAAAAGTAGATCGCGAGGCAAATATATAATAAAGAAGATCCGGGGCCGTAGGTTTCACTAGTGGCTCCTCTCGAGAAAAATAGCAAACAGTGGGTAAACAAATTACTGTTGAGCAATTGATAGAACTTCAAATAATTATGACAATATCTAGGCAATGGGCATCATGTCTAAGATTAGTAGACCGATTCCTGCCTGCATCTACTACTATTACTCCACACATCGACCGCTATCCAGCATGCATCTAGTGTATTATGTCCATGGAAAAATGGAGTAATGCAATAAGAACGATGACATGATGTAGACAAGATCCGTTTATCTATATGGTGGTAGATATAGATATCGTCTTTTTATCCTTAGTAGCAACGATACATACGTGTCGGTTCCCTTTCTGTCACTGGGATCAAGCACCGTAAGATCGAACCCACTACCGGGCACCTCTTCCCATTCCAAGATAAATAGATCAAGTTGGCCAAAAAAACAAATATCGGAGAAGAAATACGAGGCCATAAGAGATCATGCATATAAGAGATCAAAGAAACTCAAATAACTTTCATGGATATAAGAAGATAAGACTGATCATAAATTCGAAGTTCATCAGATCCCAACAAACACACCGCAAAATAGTTACATCATATGGATCTCCAAGAGACCATTTTATTGAGAATTCAGTGAGAGAAAGAGAAAGCCATCTAGCTACTAACTACGGACCCGAAGGTCTACAAAGAACTACTCACGCATCATCGGAGAGGCACCAATGGAGGTGGTGAACCCCATCTGAGATGGTGTCTAGATTGGATCTGGTAGTTCTAGACTCTACGACGGTTGGATGAATATTTCCTCGATGCCTTTAGGGTTTCTGGAATATGGTGGTATTTAGAAAGCAAAGAGGTGGTCCGGCACCCGGGGTGGGCACAACCCACCAGGGCGCGCCTGGACCTCCTAGCGCGCCCTGGTGGGTTGTGCCCCCTCGGGGCACCCCCAGGTGCAACCAGGGCCCATTGCCCTCCTTCTGGCACATAAAAAATCTCCGTAAAGTTTCGTGGCATTTGGACTCCGTTTGATATTGGTTTTCTGCGATGTAAAAAACATGGAAAAATAACAAGTGGCACTTGGCACTATGTCAATAGGTTACTACCAAAAATAATATAAAGTGACTATAAAATGATTATAAAACATCTAAGATTGATAATAAAACAGCATGGAACAATAAAAAATTATAGATACGTTGGAGACGTATCAGGAACCCATCTAATAAGTCTAGGTTTAGCATCTTTCTTTTCCATAAGATATTTAATAGCAGCATGGTCTGTTTGAATAGTTACTTTGGAATCAACAATATGAGGTCTAATTTATCACAAGAAAATACCACAGCTAAGAATTCTTTTTCAGTAGTAGCATAATTTCTTTGAGCATTGTCTAGAGTTTTACTAGCATAATGAATAACATTCAGTTTCTTATCTCAACTCTTTGTCCTAGAACAAGACCAACAGCATAATCACTAGCACCACACATAATTTCAAAAGGCAAGTTCCAATCAGGTGGTTGAACAATAGGTGCAGAAATTAAGGCTTTCTTGAGTGTTTCAAAAGCTTCTAAACAATCGTCATCAAAAACAAAAGGAATATCCTTTTGCAAAAGATTTGTAAGAGGCCTAGAAATTTTAGAAAATTCTTTGATAAATCTCCTATAGAAACCATAATGACCTAAGAAACTATGAATACCTTTTATATCTTTAGGGCATGGCATTTTCTCAATTGCATCAACCTTAGCTTTGTCCACTTCAATACCTCTTTTAGCAAATTTATGACCTAAGACAATGCCTTCATTAACCATAAAGTGGCACTTCTCCCAATTCAAGACAAGATTTGTTTGTTCACATCTCTGCAAAACTCGATCAAGATTGCTTAAGCAATCATCAAAATACATCCCATAAACAAAGAAGTCGTCCATGAAAACCTCAACAGTCTTTTCACAAAAGTCAGAGATTATAGCAGTCAATCATCTTTGGAAGGTAGAAGGTGCATTACAAAAACCGAAAGGCATACGTCTATAAGCATAGGTTCCAAAAGGACAAGTAAAAGTGGTCTTTTCTTGATCAGGTTGAGAAACATGTATTTTTGAAAAACCAGAATATCCATCAAGGAAGCAAAATTGTGTGTGCGTAGGTAATGTTTCAAGAATTTGATCAATAAAAGGCAGAGGGTAATGATCTTTTTAGTTGCTTTGTTTAATTTTCTAAAATCAATTACCATTCTATAACCTGTAACAATTCTTCATGGAATAAGTTCATTCTTATCACGAGGAACAACGGTTATACCTCCTTTCTTAGGGACACAATGAACAGGACTCACCCATCTACTATCAGCTATAGGATAGATTATACCTGCTTCCAAAAGTTTTAATATTTCTGTTGTTACCACTTCTTTCATCTTTGGGTTTAACCGACGTTGGTGATCAACAACGGGTTTAGCATCAGGTTCCATATTAATTTTGTGCTGACATAGAGTGGGACTAATGCCCTTTAAATCATCAAGAGTATATCCAATAGCAGCTCAGTGCTTCTTTAGAACTTTGAATAATCTTTCTTCTTCATGTTCTGAAAGGTTAGCACTGATAATAACAAGATATATCTTCTTTTCATTAAGATAAGCATATTTCAAAGTGTCTAGCAATTGTTTTAATTCAAACACAGGATCACCTTTAGGTGGAGGAGGACCTCCTAGAGTTTCAATAGGCAAATTGTGTTTAAGCAAAGGACGTTGTTCAAAGAAAATCTTATCAATTTCATTTCTTTCATGCATATGAAAATCATTTTCATGGTCTAGAAAATATTGTTCTAAAGGATCAGTAGGTGGTACAACAATAGAATCAAGACCAATTAATTCATCCTTACTAGGCAATTATTTTTCATGAAGCTTTCTACTAAACTTGGAACAATTAAACTCATGAGACTCATCACCAAAACTAACACCAACAGTTTGTTTCTCATAGTCTATTTTAGCATTAACGGTGTTCAAGAAGGGTCTACCAAATATAATGGGACAAAAGTCATCTTGTGGGGAACCAAGAACAAGAAAATCAGTAGGGTATTTTATTTTCCCACACAAGACTTCAACATCTCTAACAATCCTAATTGGTGATATAGTGTCTCTATTAGCAAGTTTAATAGTAACAACTATGTCTTCTATTTCTGCGGGTGCCATGTCTTTCATAATTTCTTTATATAAGGTGTAAGGAATTGCACTCACACTAGCACCTATGTCACGTAAACCATGATAACAGTGATCTCGTTTTTTAACTAAGATGACAGGCATGCCAACAACCGGTCTATGTTTATCCTTTTTATCAGGTTTGGCAATTCTAGCAGCTTCTTCACAAAAGTAAATTACATGCCGATGTCGCTTGAAGCTACGTCTGTATTTCCCCAAAGAGGAAGGGATGATGCAGCACAACGGTGGTAGGTATTTCCCTCATATATGAAACCAAGTTTATAAAACCAGTAGGAGAACCAAGAAACACAGTGTAAACAGCCCCTGCACACAGATAACAAATCATCGCAACCCGACGAGTTAAAGGGGTTGTCAATCCCTTCTGGGTACGGCGGCTCAAGATAGGCAAACAAACGCGAGATAAAATTGTAGTAAGGTATTTTTGTATTTTTGATTTAATAGCTCTGAAAATAAAAGCAAAGTAAAAGTAGATCGCAAAGGCAAATATATGAGAAAGAGACCCCGGGGGCCATCGGTTTCACTAGTGGCTTCTCTAGAGAAAAATAGCAAACAATGGGTGAACAAATTACTGTAGGGCAATTGATAGAACTTCAAATAATCATGACGATATCCAGGCAATGATCATTACATAGGCATAACATCCAAGATTAGTAGACCGACTCATGTTGCATCTACTACTATTACTCCACACATTGACCGCTATCCAGCATGCATCTAGTGTATTAAGTTCACGGAGAAACGGAGTAATGCAATAAGAATGGTGACATGATTTAGAAAAGATTTATCTATGTAGAAATAGACCCCATCGTTTTATCCTTAGTAGCAACGATACATACGTGTCGGTTCCCCTTCTGTCACTTGGATCAAGCACCGTAAGATCGAACCCACTACAAAGCACCTCTTCCCATTGCAAGATAAATAGATCAAGTTGGCCAAACAAAACCCAAATATCGGAGAAGAAATACGAGGCTATAAGCAATCATGCATAAAATAGATCAAAGAAACTCAAATACTTTCATGGATATAAAAAGATAGATCTGATCATAAACTCAAAGTTCATCGATCCCAACAAACACACCGCAAAAGAGTTACAACATATGGATCTCCAAGAGACCATTGTATTGAGAATCAAGAGAGAGAGAGAGAGGAAGCCATCTAGCTACTAACTACGGAACCGAAGGTCTACAAAGAACTACTCATGCATCATCGGAGAGGCATCAATGGAGGTGGTGAACCCCATCTGAGATGGTGTCTAGATTGGATATGGTAGTTCCGGACTCGACGATGGCTAGATGAATATTTTGTCGACTCCCCTAGGGTTTTGGGAATATTGGGGTATTTATAGAGCAAAGAGGCGGTGCGGGGGGCACCCAAGGTGGGCACAACCCACCAGGGCGCGCTTGGGCCTCCTAGCGCGCCCTGGTGGGTTGTGCTCTCCTCGGAGCACCCCCAGGCGTATCCAGGGCCCATTATGTTCCTTCTGGTCCAAAAAAAATATTCGTAAAGTTTCGTTGCATTTGGACTCCATTTGATATTGATTTCTTGCGATGTAAAAAACATGCAAAAAACAGCAACTCGCACATGGCACTATGTCAATAGGTTAGTACCAAAAATGATATAAAATGACTATAAAATGATTATAAAACATCCAAGATTGATAATATAACAGCATGGAACAATGCAAAATTATAGATACGTTGGAGAGGTATCAGCACCCCGAAGCTTAAATCCTATTCTTCCTCGAGTATGGAAGTGATAAAAATAGAATTTTTGATGTGGAATGCTTCCTAACATGTCATATCATATTCTTTGTTTATAGCATGGACATTTGGACTTTTATGTGATTCAAAGCAATAGTCTAGTTTTGACATGATAATTTAAATACTCAAGGATATCAACAAGCAACCATGTCTTTCAAAATATCAACACTAAAATAAGCTATCCCTAGCCCATCATGCTCAATCATTGATCCATTCATGAAACACACTCGCATATTAGCTACACCCAATACTCAAGTACAATCATATTGCCTCCTAGTTGGTGCTTTTATAAGAGAAGATGGAGACTGAAATTCAAAATAAAAAATGCATAAAGTAAAAAAAAGGCCATTCGCAGATTGAAGTAGGGATGTATAGAGGTGCCAGAGCTCAAAGCGAAAAACTTAGAGATAAAAATATTTTGGGAGGTGTATCCATCCCACCATCGAAAACGACTTAGAGTTCCCAACACTTTCCATGCTAGTCATACGCGGTTCCCAAACAGAAAATAAAGTTTATTCCTTTTTCCACCATACTTTCCCTTTCCATGGCTAATCGTATCCACGGGTACCTTCCAAACCAACACTTTCCAAGGAATTTATTATTTGACAACATAAAGTAAATTCATTTTTTTTCATTTCGGGACGGGGCATCCCTAATACCTTTGCATTACTCTCATGCAATGACATGTGAAAAAACACTCATCGTGAGAATAACACATCTAGCATGGAAAATATTAGCCACCCCTCACCGCTCCGCGAGCGAAACGAACACACAAAAGAGAAGTTTATTTTGAAAATTAGAGATGGCACATGCAAATTTTATTAAAACGGCAAAAGAATACCGCATATATAGATATAGTGGAGTCATGTGGCAAAACTAGGTTAATGGTTTTTGGATGCACAAGTACAGATCATACTTAGTGAAAAATGATGGCTAGCAAGAGATTGATAAGCAACCAACCAAGAAATGGATAATCTCTTAAGCTAGCATTAAGCATATTTAACACCGAATAATGCACCACAAGTAGGATATAATTTTATTGCATGACTATTGACTTTCGTGCTTGCATCGGGAATCACAAACCTTAACGCCAATATTCTTACTAAAGCATAATTACTCATCAACATAACTCACATATCAAATCATCATATCTCAAAACTATTACTAAGAATCAATTTTATTTTGTCCAATGATATTCATGAAAGTTTTTATTATATCCTTCTTGGATATCTATCACTTTGGAACTAATTTTAATGTGTTGCTTTTCATAAGCTCAAACAAATATAATGGAGATCATGCGCATAATATTTCTTTCTTTCTCTCAAATTAATTTAAGTGAAGCAAGAGAGAATTTCTTAAAAAAATTTACTAACTCTCAAATAAATCTAAGGGAAGCAATATATCATTTCTTCAAAAATACTAAAGCACACCGTGCTCAAAAGGATATAAGTGAAGCACTAGAGCAAGTCCATAGCTCATAAATTTTTTAAGTGAAGCATAGAGAGAAATTGTAACAAGTCATGACATAATTTTGGCTCTCTCAAATAGGTGTGTCCAGCAAGGGATCAAGACTTAAAACACAAAATAAAACAAGAAAAAACTCCTATCATACAAGATGCTCCAAGCAAAACACATGGTATGTGACAAATAAAAATATAGCTTCGAGTAAAATATAGATGGTCGTTAGAAGAAAGAGGGGATGCCACTCGGGGGCATCCCCAATATTAGTTGGTTGCTCATTTTTAGATAATATCTTGGGATGCCGGGGCATCCCCAAGATTAGGCTCTTCTACTCCTTATTTCTTCATCCATTGTAAGATAACCCAAAACTTGAAAAGTTCAATCACACAAAACTCAACAAAATCTTCGTGAGATCCGTTAGTATAAGAAAATAAATCACTACTATAAGTGATGTATCAAACTAATTTATATTTTGTTCTTGCATTATATCTACTGTATTCCAACTTTTCCATGGCAAAAACTCATCAAAGAAAACCATAGAGCCATCAAAACAAGCACACAACGCAACGAAAATAAAATCTGTCAAAACAGAACAGTCTGTAGCAATCTAACTATTTCGAATACTTATGTAACTCCAAAAATTCTGAAAAAATAGGAAGAAGTGGGAAATTTGTGTATTGATCTTCTGTAAATGGAATGAGTATTTTATTGCTCTCTGGTTAAAAATGAGAATTATTTTTGCGAGCACAAAAGTTTCTGTTTTTTTCAGCAAGATCAAACAACTATCACCCAAGAAGATCCTAAAGGCTTTACTTGACACAAACACTAATTAAAACATAAAAAACACAATCATAACAGTAGCATAATTGTGCTAACACTCAAAAATAGGAAGAAAAAAGAAGAAAAATAATTTGTATTCATTGGGTTGCCTCCCAACAAGCGCTATAGTTTTACTGTAGCTAGGCATGAAGCAAGGATCTAAGTTTTGTCATCCTTGTTCTTAACCTTCTTAGAGGTGTTTTCATCATGGGGTTTTGTAAACACAACATAAAACATATTATCCATAGAAACCTTAGAGTTCCTAAGTTGATGTTCATGATAACCTTTTTGACTCCCCGCAACAATCCAAGAGTAGTGTTGATTAACTTTATTGAAAACCTGTTGGATTATATGTAAAACATGGACTTCCTTTTCAAGATTCCCATCAAAGATTTTATTATCCCCAAGAAAATGTCTTAAAGCATAGTCACTATTGTAAAGAATTTCATCTATCACAATTCACAGGTTTTTTCATGATTCATACCATAAAAATCAAAGATTTCCCTAGCTTCCCGTATTATGTAATAAAATTCATCCATAAGGACAAGGGTGGCCAACTTTTTAGCCATAGGATTCTTTATAATGGGAAGCTCAAAAAATGATCTTTGCAAAGTAGGATGGGTACAAATAAATTTACTTTCAAGTTTCAGAACTAGTGCTGAAATAGCATCCGCATAAGATCTAGTGGTTTTAAGTATATGAGCATCATCGTCAAGACTTAGATTCCCAACATAATTGAAAAATTCTTGGATACGTTCTTTTCCCATAACGTTCCCTTGCCCCAAGATAAAAGTTTTAGCATCCATATTACCCGCACATCCAATCTTAGGAGTTATGCCATCATCTGTTGGTGCCATACCGAAATCACTCATGATTTCAAGCAAAGGATAGATCTGACAAGAAAACGATGAACGGAAAAAGAGGGGCGAATAAAGCGGCAAATTTTTGTGAAGTGGGGGAGAGGAAAACAAGAGGAAAATGGAAAATGGTGTAAATTGCGATGAGATGAGATTTGTGATTAGGAACCTGGTATATGTTGAAGACCCTCCTTGTCAACGGCGCCAGAAATTCCTTTTGATGTCTCTTGAAGCTACGACGGTATTTCCCCAAAGAGGAAGGGATGATGAAGCACATCGGCGGTAGGTATTTCCCTAAGATATGAAACCAAGGTTATTGAACTATTAGGATAACCAAGCAACAAAACGTAAATAGCCCCTGCACACAGATAACAAATCCTCGCAACCCGACGTGTTAAAGGGGTTGTCAATCCCTTCCGGGTACGGCGCCTCAAGATAGGCAAATGGACGTGAGATAAAATTGTAGTAGATTGATAGATCGGACGCCAAATAAAATAAATAAAAATAAATTGCAGCAAGGTATCACTAAAAAAATACACTTCTGCGATGATACGTGTTTGTCATAGTAGGTCACGTTTTCTGTCATGCATGTATATCCATGACGATTTTATGACAGAATCAAGATAGTCATACCTGCGCTGTCGTAGAAGTGTTCCATGACATTACCAAAATTATCATCATGGAAGTGTTCACTTCCATCACGATAAATGCCGTGTCATGGAAGTGCTTTCATCAAGGGTGACCGGCACGTGGCATCCACCGTAACGGGTCGCTGTTAAGCTACCGGGTCCAGTTTTGGATCCGATAACCCACTAGCAGCCACGACCAATGTCAGCTCCGTGTAGAATTCTCATTGGGCGACGAAACCACGTGTCAGCTCCGCGTCGGCACAGGTGTCACTCATCCAATGGGCGAGATGCACCTATGATATGTTGACATGTGGACCGGCCCAAACGTGACCCATAAAGATTAAATGGGCCGACCCAAACGTGACCCATAAAGATTAAATGGGCCATCCCAACTAAAGGCCCACGAGATTTTGCCGACCATAATGGGCTGGCCCATCTAAAGGCCCATAAGATTATGAGGACACTAATGGGTCGGCCCGTTAATAGGCTGCCATGTTTTGGGCCAAATGCCGGCCCATATTTGATACGGTCCATTAACAACCTGCCATATTCTAGGCCCAATAAAGGCCCATATGAGATCCGGCCCGTTAAAAGCCTACCACGTTCTGGGCCAAATTACGGCCCAGATCAGATCCGGCCCTTTAAGAGGCTTTGGGCTAAATTATGGCCCACATCAGATTCGGCCCGTCAACTGGACGCTATGCTTTTGGGCCCACTTGCTAACGGCCCATTTAGTAATTCGGCCTGATATTAGTTTCAGCCTGTAAAAGGCCTATTTAACATTTCGACCCTATATTTATTTCATCCTGTTAAAAGCCCGTCATATTGTTGGGCCTAACTACGGCCCGGTTTGCATCCAGACTGCTCACAAATGATAATCTGATTGGGCCAAACAAGGACCGAGACAATTTTGGCCTATTAACGGCCCATGATGTGATTGGCACAATCATGGGCTGGGGTCTATTTCGGCCTGCTGCCAGTCCGTGAGCTGTTCGGCACGTTTTAGGCCCAACCTACTTTTCAGCCTCCTAAAAGCCCATTGAGTTTTCTTGCAAAAATAGGGCCGGTGGTTTATTCGGCCTATTATAGGCCCAAATCTACTAGTGGGCCCGTTTACATTTAGGCCTGTTGACGGACCGATTATGTAGTGATTTGCATGATGGCCCGATTATGTACCATAATTTTACGGTTTGGCCGGTTTACTGTGAAGACATGATATATATACAGTAAAATAAATGCAGCATCGTGAATAAGAAAAAACCTAGACTACACAATAAAGAAATTACAACATATTACATCCACTGGGCATCAAAGTTCTCCACTATGATAATAAAGCACAAGAAGACAGCATATTACATACACTGGGCATCAAAGATCGCCACCAGTGCAAATAAACACGCCGACAACACTTCAATAGAGTTCAAGAAAGGTTAGCCCTACTCGGGAGCTGCAGCACAAGCAGCTGAGCAAGCTGATGAGACTGCGCTTGTTTGACACTTAAATCCTCCTCACTCTGAAAGATAAACAAACAGACAGATGACAGGTTTTGCACATATAAGTATCAGTGCTGACAATTCATCACATTTCTTATTGACGAATAAAGTGACATAGTTTAAAATAGCATTAACACAATATGGTATTGTTCAGGTTAAGACATGGCAGGAAATGACATTGTGAAGGGGTTGGCAGCTTCACGACACCACTGGATTAGAGATCAAGAACTCATAAGTATCAATGGTTAGTGTGCTGTCAATTTATCCCATTTCAGATTGGCAAATAAAGAGACGGTTTAAATAATAGTAGAATGATATGACATTGTTCATAGTTAAGACATTGCAGAATATGACATTGTGGTGTAGTGGGTAGGTTCACCACACCACTGGATTACGGATCAAGAACAGAAGCATACATGCAACGCAAAAGAAGATCACTTGCTCTGTATAGTTTAATTTACATGGTATGAAGAAGGAACTTGGTTATACAACTGAAAACTTAAATTGAGAAGGAAAAACTTTTGTTTATGAACTACATAATAAACTTTAAACATACAATTTGATGCAAACACCAAAAATAAACAGCTATTGCAGTGATGCCTAACCAAATATACACAACAAAGTTTGAAGGCTTGAGAAGGACAAACTTAAATTATTGGTGAAGACATGCTCTATAAAGCCCTTGTCCATGTTGATGGGGGGAGGGCAATTCAAGAAGTTTACCACAAAATCTTCTTCATAAGCATTGCCTTTATTCTACATTTTGTTAAGAGTAAATATAGATGTGATAATATAAGAAAAAATGGAGAATATTTAAGATAAGATGAAGAGTGATGCTACGTAACCAAGTAGCTATAAATGTAAGTACAACGATACAGGCAAAAGGTACAACCAAGAGCAATGCTGAGCTAAACTTCTTCAGGACCATCGGTGTTATCCAACCTTATGGTAAGAGTAAATATAGATCTAATGCGTAGAAAATGGAGGGCAAAGGAAAATAAGCTGCAGAGTGATGGTACATGAACAACTACCTGTCAATATAAGTACACTGATAAAGGACAGCAGGTACTTACAAGAACAATGCAGAGCTAAAAAAATTCATTGGCATTGGATATATTCTACACTAATATAACCATTCATACAGATCAGATAATTTGGAGCGAACAATTGATAAGCAAGCTATCATGCATACTTCTGTCACATAATGAACCAGGTATGAATGCAAGTACAGTGATACAAGTCAATAGATACTAACAAGAGCAAAGCAACGGGAAGCATATTTGCGATATCATGTCGTTCTCTTCAAACCGGAATTCTTCTTCGAGCTAATTTCCTGTAAAAAAAGATCCGTAAGGCACATGCGAAAAAGTAGAAGTTCAAATTTTCATGTGATATCATAGACAATACCTCATCCTGGGAACGAGACCAGTGGATAACAAGGTTTTTCTATTCAATGTCTTCTAAATTTAGCATAGGAGACTTCACCGGAAATTCGTTTATAGACTTTCCATCAAAGTGTGATTTCCTTAGGTAACACGAATACTGCTGCAATGCTTCCTTGAAAAGCACAAGCAAGCTTTGATCGTCATTACTATCCATATTGACCCTCGCCTACTTACAACAATGTAATGTAAATCATTGATGTGTTCTATCAGCAGAAAACATGAACATAATCACCATGAATAACATCTCTTACACGTAAGTGGGACAGGAAGATGTGAAGATGGTGTTTGTCTTCACTATAATCTTCCCATGATGGGAATATATGCATGTAGTCCCTAACAACATTGAAATCATTGTCTTTTAAACTGGGAATAACTGGAATGGGGTTCCAATCTGCAGGAATTGGCCGTCTCTGTAGTTGGGATAGGTCTTCGGCCGATGGACTTGCTGCACTTTTGTTGGAGTGGGATTTTTCTATGGTATGGCTGGTGGTATGGCAACTGAAATTGGAATACATTTTGCTGGAGTGCAGGTCCTGTGTGGTGGGGCTAGTGGTGTGGCCAGTGAAGTATGGGTACAGTCTGCTGGAGTCGGTCCTACGTTTTGTGTCATTGGTTGTACAGCCAATATAAGTGGGGTGCTGTCTGATTTCTCTGGCACCCACTAGAAAAAAATACACTTCCGTGATGATACGTGTTTGTCACAGTAGGTCACATTTTCTGTCATGCATGTACATCCATGACAATTTTATGACAGAATCAAGATAGTCATACATGTGCTGTCGTAGAAGTGTTACATGACATTACCCAAATTATCATCACGGAAGTTTCCACTTCCATGACGATAAATCGCGCGTCACAGAAGTGCTTTCGTCAAGGGTGACCGACACGTGGCATCCACCATGACGGAATGCTGTTAAGCTATCGGGTCCAGTTTTGGATCCGATAACCCAATAACAGCCCCGACCAATGGGGATTTTCCACGTGTAAAATCATCATTGGCTGGAGGAAACACGTGTCGGCTCACCATTGGGACAGATGTCATCCACTCATTGGACCAAAGGCGCCCATGATACGTCGACACATGGCACGGTCAAAATGAGGCCCATTCCTGTGAAAAGGCCGGCCCGTTTGACTTGGTCGAAAGGTGGCGGGCTGGCCCATGGAAAGCCTGTTAATGGCCTGTTCGTATATAGCCCATTTACAGCCCACTAACCCAGGGCCCATTACGACCTATCCGAATTAGGCCTAGTAGCATCATCTGGGTCGTCCAATATGATTCCAGCCCATTTTAAGTTCCGGCCCATGTATGGTCCATGACGTCTTTCGACCCATATGAGGCCCTTTGTAACTCTTGGCCCGGCCCATGGTGAAACTGGCCCGTACTGAATAGTGTATCACTTTATACCCATTAACGGCCCATTAATCCATTGGGCCGTTTGCAGCCCATGTTATCTTCCGGCCTTCTCAGGGCCCATTTATTCTTGGGCTCATTTCCAGCATTCAGTTACTTACGGCCCGTTACTGTCATTTTTTGCTTGTGGGCCAAATTCAGCCCATGGTTACAGTCGGCCCATTTGTGTCCCGTTAATACGTTGGGCTGTTTTCATAGCATCATCAAATACGGCCTATTAACGATGGCCCGTTATGGTCGGCCCATGAACGGACGACTCCAACTCTAGCCCATTTATGACCATAATGCGGTCTATTTTTGGCCCATGTTTGGCTAATCGATCATACGACCCGTCTAAGGTCCATTGATGGTACGGCCCGTAGAAAGCCCATTGTTTCTACGGCCCGTAGAAGGCCCATTGTTTCTACGGACCATAGAAGGCCCATTGTTTCTACGGCCCGTAGGAAGCCCAGTGTCACTACAGTAAATATGTAGCCCATGGCCTGTTAAAGGCGGGAAACTACTATAGGTTTAGACCTGATAATGGCCCAAGATGATTATAGGCCCATGTTTTGGCCCATATGAGTAATGGGCCGGCCTGAAGACCGACAACACTGAGATCCACTGAACCTTCCGGCCTAAATTACAACATACCGACCAAAGAATAAAGCTAGACTATACAACAAAGAAATTATGGCATATTACATCCACTAGGAATCAAAGTTCGCTACCGGTGATAATAAAGTGCAACATGGCCCGGATTACATACACTGGGCATCAAAGGTCGCCACCAGTGCATATAAACGCACTGACAAAAGAATATACAAAACTAAGAGCACTTCAGAAGGCACTAGACCTGGGAAGCTCGGGCCCCGCAAGCAGCCGAACAAGCTGATGAGACCTCAGTTGTGTCAAGATATATGCTTCATCCCTAGCTATATGACACCATAGTGCGCAAGGCAGTCCCCTGACATCTTCATTACATCTTTGACTTTAAGTCGGAGCTGAGCTGAAGCAAGCCTTTCCACTTTAAGTTGAGACTGAAGAAGTCGAACTGATTGAGGCAGCGACTGCACAGAGGTTGTCTCACACCTACTGGTGAGTAGCTTCAACTCATTGTCTTCATCAAGACAGGACCTTGGGGTCATCTCGCTATCCTCAAGATGGTTTGCCTCACTATCTCTCCTAAAGTTCTGCCTGACATAAGAGATATGACTCTGAAAGAGAAACAAGGAGACACGTAACAGGTTTCACAATTATATAAGCAAATAAATGGATTTGTTCTGCATAAGGAACATGTTTTTACAACTACAATTTAAAATGGGTAGTTGTTGCAAACTTCCAATCAGATGTAAACAGCAGTGGAGGAAATGATGCCTATCCAAATATATACTAGAGCAAAGTTTGAAGGCTTGAGAAGGATGAACTTACATTACATGTTAACATGGATGGACAAAGCCCTTCTCCATGTTGATGGAAAGATAATTCAATAAATTCCCCAAAGGAAATTCTTTATAAGCATTGCCATTATTCTACATTTTGCAAAGAGTAAATATAGATCAAATAATATTGGAAGAAATAGAGGATAGTGAAGCTCACGTGCAGACTGATGATACATAATCAAATAGCAATTAATTAAGTACAACGTTACAAGGCAAAATGTACTGACAAGAGGAATGCAGACATTAACGTGTGCAGTGGCATTGGCTTTATTCAACATTTTGGTAAGAGTAAATGTAGATATGATCATTTGGAGAAAGTGGAGGGCAGGGCAGATAAGATGCATAGTAATGCTAGACAATCAATTATCTCGCGATGCATGTATAGTAATACCACCACTGTCCATTATTAATTGTCACTCAAATGGATGTATCTAGGACCATTAAGTTCTAAATACATCCAATTGATCAACAATTAATTCGATACAGAGGGAGTACATGACAACAGGTACGAATCCAAAACTTCATAACCATTGTGTTAATTCTACATTTATCTAAGAGTAAATATAGATCTTATAATTTCAAGCAAAGGGAGGATAAAGAAGCAAACATTTACAGTGATGCTACATAATCAAACAGCAATGAGTGTAAGTATGCTGACAAAGGCCAAGAGGTACTGACAAGAGCAATGCAGAGCCCAGTATTGTCGTGAGATCCTATGATCCTTTGAGCAAGGAGATTCATCTGAAATTAGTTTTCATACAAGAGAGAAGGTAAGGCACATGTAGAAATTTAGGAGTTCAAATTTTGAATTGATATCATAGACAGTACCTGACGCTGGGCTGTCAGCAGTTCTAATAGGGGTTTGTCCACTGGAGTAGGGGTAAACTCTGTTACAATTGGGCCTGTGTTTTCTGTGGCTGCTGATCTATCTGATTTAACAGGTATCACTACCTTTTCCAAATACCTAGTTTGTACTCCTGAGGATCTACAATCACCCTCTTCCTTTTGGACATCTATTACAAAAGAACAACATTTGACTAGAAAAACATTGTATGACGACACATGGAATAGGTACAGAAAATGGATAGGTATGGCATATACTCATATATGAAGCTCAAACTAAGCAGATGGTGTAACAAAGTAGAAGTAATGGAGGAGGTCAGATGCAAAATATGTGCGACCAATACAACCTTGCCAAGTTAGAGCATGCACCTTGATGGGTGAATAAGATAGGCCATCCTCCACCATGCCATGTTTGTTAGTCAGTGGATTGTTCCGCAATATTCCTCTCGTGCGCCCATTCTCATATTCATTTTGATAATGTTCAATACCTGACATGCATGAAAACATAAAAACAAGTGAGATTATCTTTGTAATGCAGAAGTGATTCTAATCCAATACTTCCTCCCTGTAAACCCCTTTGTGTTATCTCTGCAATTCTTCCAAGAGGTGCCATGCTTGCTGTAATTTGGTGTGTGCATTAATATAATGTGGCCTACTACTCAAAATATGATAGCTCCAGAAGTGATGATACTTCGCAGATGACAACTTAAACATATAGTAAAGAAGAACAAGTCGACCTGACCTGACAGATTCAAAATATACTAAGGGAGAATAACTCGACCTGACCAGTCGACCGCAAGAGAAGAGGATCATCTTAAATAAGAGCAGAAGAGCAAGCAAATTCAAGATATTACAAGTCTTTCTATACAATGTCGGTTGGCCACCCATGATGAACCAGAGCGCACAGAGAAATACTATTCCTTCTGGTCTCTCCATATGTGGCTCACATGCATTTCGAAACTAAAGTAGGAACATTTAGCTGACCAATTAAACATCTCTCAGTTTTAGTAATATCAGCATAATATCATATTTGAATTTGTATAACTAAGCTTGTTTAGCTCGATGGGTGGAGCAGTGCTATTACGACACGAACCACGTAGGCTGATCATGGTCATCATAAAATGGGGAAACCGTAAGCATGATGAGTATGGTGTTGACCGTGACAGTGGGATGGCAGATCTGAAGCTACAAACCGCGCAAAGGGTAGTTAGCCACCGATATTTTCTTTGAAATAACAACTAAGATTTGGTATGGACAAGAAACTACAATCAACAAGTGACAAAGTAATGTAATTCTGCTGTCTCTCTATATGTCGCGACATGCATTTGGAAACTCAAGTGGGACCTTTAGCTAACCAATTAAATGTGTCTGTTAACTAATATCAGTATCATATCACAATCATATTTGAACAACTAAGCTTTGGAATTTTGAGTGTTGTGTTGTTGACTTTGAAGGGTGGAGTAATGCTAGTATGACAGAAAGCACCTACGCAGATCATAGTAGAGTAGATAAAAGGGGAAAACCCTAAGCATCAAGAGTAAAATCAGGAAAGTGGAACTAGCTGGACCAGTGGGTGGCGCACATGCTTTTCGAAATGAATATAGGAACATTAGGTGACCAATTAAATGTTCTCTGTTTTAGTAATATGAGCATCATATCATATTCGTATTTCAACACGTAAGCTTTGGAATTATGAGTGGCATGTTGTTTCGCTTGATGGGTTGAGGTCTTGAGGAGCAGTGCTAGAACAACAAAAAGCAGTGAAGCACCTACAATGATGGTAGTGAATATAAGGGGGGACCATAAGCTTTACGAGTATAGTGACCGTGACATGGCGGATCTGAAGGTGCAAATCGGACAAAGCTACTTCGCAACCAATGTTTGCATTCAGCTAGCCACTAAGATTTGGTACGGACAAGAAAAGTATAGTAAACAATTTGAGATCTATTTTCCGGGCGAAATCAATAACTTAAGCACATATGGAAGAGTACCACCTCTCTTGCGACGCCGTGTAGGCCCTGCTGATACATTGAGGGTGCTGCGGGTGTGATGGCTGTCGGCGGCAGGGAAGAAGACTTCAGATGGCAGACGGCCGGGTTGGGGGATAAATCCTATTGCCATGGACGAGGCGGTCATAGGAGCGGCAATGGCAAAGTGGACGACGGTGCCGATGAAGCGAGACGACATGATGAAAGGATCCTGGTCTGGCGCCATGGATGAGACACGCCCATCTCTTGAAGTGGACGACGGGGTAGGGGTAGCGGCTCCGGCAAGGTGGAGGATGGGGTGGCGGACGGAGGAGGCTGGCCGCAGTGGGGAGGTTGTCGTGGCACCGACGATGTATGAATGGGGAAATGGAGGGGGAGGGGGATCTCAAACTTTGGTACACGCTTGTCTGAAATGTGGGAAAGTTACGAACTTATCCCCCGTTTAAAATTTCAGACAACATGTCGGTTGGGGATAGGACGGTAATCTCGGATCTCCCAAATATTTGCTAGTAACGATTTCAAGCGAGGAGAGGGTGTTTTGCCGCCCACGGTTGGCACCAACGGTGTATGAACGGGGCTGACAGGTAGGGCGGTTGTATCACGTTTGAGGGAAGTTACACATTTGCCCCTATTTAAAATATTAGCCTACATTGATTTCGGACGGGGAGAGTTTGTTTTGCCGCCCACCATGGATGAATGGGGAAATGGAGGGAGAGACACATGTCTTTCGGACGAGCTTGAATCAAATGTGTTTTGCCACCCACGTTTGGCACCCACCCGTGTTTGAATGGGATCTGAGGCCGTCGTGTCACGTCTGATTGAAGTTACTAGTCTACCCCTATCGACAGAAGTGTAAATCCGGTCGATAAGGATGTCAAGTGTCAGGGGTAGACAGTAATTTCCATCTCGCAAACACATGCTTCGGGCAGCCCACAAATGATAGTGGGTGTTTAGCCGCTTCATTCAAAACTTGGGAGAATTAGCATTCACGTTTGCCCTGGCCCCTGGCAACTAAATCCAAATCCAATTTTTATTTGATTACAAATATCCATAGATAGTTCTATGTTTTGTTATTTATTTCTTCAAAACCACAACAAAGATTTATTCCAACTTTATATATGATTATGATTTAGAAATGCCTTGATCTTCGAATTCAGTAGGTTGGGTACACTTTGAGTCAAATAGTTATTTCATCCAATACAATATGCTCACACAAAAAACAGTTCACCTTATGTCAATCATACAAGTACTAAGGATTACCTCGCCTAAAAAATTCGGATCATCACAACACATGGACAACATAGCGGGTCTTACAACATAATTCATTTAGAGACATGACACAACATGCAAGTACAATAATCTAATGACAATTCCAACTGCTATCTCAAGAAGAACTGGTATTACCCTGGGCTTCAGATAGCAGAAGCAGCAGGACCTCCTCCGTCTTCAAATGCAACATTCTTAATTCCTCCAATTCTAGCGTTGCTGGCATAATGCATGCAGCTAATTGCATAATTTCCAGCTTCAAGATCGAGATTACCTCATTCATGGCAGCCACACCATCTCTTTCTGCCTCTAGTAGAGCCTCAACAACTATAATATCTGTGCTCAGATTGCTCTCCGGCAGTGTTTCCTCTAAACTGCTACCATCTGGTAACATGGATGGCGCACTGCTTCCACAAATAGATTCTGGGGTTGTACATTGTGTCCTAGTGTGAACGGCATCCTGGAAGGTTTTTGCTGGACATAAGTAAGAGATAGTTATCGCATGATCTAGGAAGTAAGCTTACATGGTAAACGACATCTGAATTATTGCCGAGCATGGCAAGCTATATTTAAATGTTTCGAAGTAGCATCAGCCGAAAAGAAATTAAAATGGTAAGAGAAACTAGGTATGTAAGTGGCAAATAAACGACATCCGCCAATCCCATCTAGTTAGTTTTTGCTAGCTCCCTGGTTCATTTTCCTCAAAAGACAAAAACTCTTTTGAACTATCATACCACCGGTGGACTTTAATCGGGATTAAACGGGACCCAGTTGACATCCCTAGTTGAAAGGGAGTGTACCACCGCTATATTTAAGTTGCCAAGGCATCTAAGCAGTTGAAATAATCTGAGAAAGCACTTAACAGTGTGGCCTCATATAAACTACGAAGACAGTCTTGTGATGAAGTTCAGAGGAAAAGTTAAGGACTCAAATGAACTAGGCATGCATTTCTTTACGATAGTATAGCAGGCACTGCTGACATATTGGCCAACTCAGGTATAGCGTAACAAGTAACAAACAAGCATTCGAATCAAGCAATATAGCAAAGCAGACAACTGAACTATTTTTTGTTCTGTAGGATTACAGGTTGAGGGCACAAGCCAAGAAAGCAGCCCACACGCATTACATTTCACATGTACTAAAACACACTGGCTTACCATATGTTGTTGTGAAGCCTCGCTCCTGTTGCAATGTTCTTTGAAGATATCGTCAGCGTCCCGTGGTTGCAAATCTACTTGTTGTAGTTTATTCTGCACCCTCTATTTAGGTAAAATTAATTTTAATTGCATGCACTGGTTCGAATTGATCATCAATGGTTCATCTAAACTAATGAAAGAAGGGTGTGTGCATACACGACAATATATCTGCTTCCCTCTATTTTTATGCTTATTCGAGGTGCCAGCCCCAAAAGAACAAATATTTTTCTTGATGGGGTTGGCAGCTCCATAATTAATAGAAGCATCAAATTAGTCATGCAACTTGGGAAGATCAAGAACACACAAAAAATTAATGAACAAAGGCTCGTAGCAGTGATGTAATAGCTAACATCAGAAAATGTAGGGTAAAACAAACAAAAACCAGCGGAACCACATGCTAGTTTGCTGATATGTAATTAGGCATAGAGAACATGAAGCAGTCTGATGGAACCAACAGGTGGCATCAGAACAACACCATTATCATAAATATAGCATGCAAGAAGTAAAATAGTAGGCAGTGACATCTAGGAAGTACAGTAATTGATGAAGCTATGTACCTAGGGTAGGGTCATGGACCTGTCCTAACTACCCTACCCAAGGACATCTCTAGAAGAAATCACCTTTCAATCAACTTGAAGGTGTTCCACTCGACAGACTCGAAGTCACTCGACGAAGAAGCGATCACTCGACCAAGATCCAACCACTCGACGGCTAGGAGACCTAAAGTCACCCCGCATGCTAACGGTCGGTCATTAAATAGCTTTTATGATCATCATATCACTTTATTACTAGCGTTACCACTAACGCCTTGCCTTAATGTACATTGAACCCTTCGTAACGTGGGCTGGCCGGGGTCCTGGCACACTCTATATAAGCCACCCCCTCCTCCGAGACAAGGGTTCGCACCTCTGTAACTCATACTCACATAATCAAGTCGACCGCCTCCGGGCTCCGAGACGTAGGGTTTTTACTTCTTCCGAGAAGGGCCTGAACTCGTAAACCTTGCGTCCTTACAACTTCTCCATAGCTAAGATCTCGCCTCTCCATACTTACCCCCCTACATTACTGTCAGACTTAGAACCACGACAGTTGGCGCCCACCGTGGGGCAAGTGTTTTAGCGTTTTGTTGGAGGAGTTGCGATCTTTTCCGACCCGAATCATCATGGTTTTCGATGGAGTTTTGGTGGAGGGCCGCGAGATCCGTCTCGGCGCGCTCACGTTCATCGCCGATGACTCCACCTGGCTTCAGGAGGCTCCACTCGACGTGGACGCACTCCCTGTCCGTGGGGCAATGCACTTTAGCGCGTGCGTCCGCGGCGTTCTCCTGCGGCAACCGTCGACCCCCTACCGGTCGGCTCATGTGTTGTCCTCCCTCCACGTTTCCCACCGGCGCAAGCACTCCGGTTGGTCGAGACTTCAGCGGTGGGTGAGACACGAGGTGGCCCGTCAGTCGGCCACCCCTCAAGTTGCGCCGATCGAGCCCGACGAATCCCTCTACGGCCTGTTCGACTGGCTCCGAAGAGACTGCATCCGAGTGTGACAGCAGCTATCCGGCGGCAGAGGTTTTGATGGTCGATGGACCACCCAGTCCTCCCGGTTTTCCCCGCACCGACGGAGGCGCAGATAGAGGCGACCCGCCGCGTCTCCATGAAGAGTATCTTCCCGAGCCTCTCACGTCGCTGCAGAGAGAAGAACTTTGCCGCCGGAACATGGATGCACTGCACACTCCTATCGTTGGAGAAACCCCCAAGGCTCGCGCCTTGGAAGACGCACGCCTAGCAAACTTGGCCGAGCGCACTTGACTGGAGAACCTCCAGCGAGCACTCGACGAGCGGGCACGACAATGGGTTCCCGAATCTAGTCGACGTCAGCTCTTCCCGCCCCCGCAGGTGTATCGGACTCCGATTCAGAATTTAGCAGTTGCGGCCCGTATAGCGGAGTAGATTCAGCCTTCCCAGTCGGAGGCTGGCAGAGGCTTGCTGCAAATCAGAGCGTTACTCCGGGCAGCAGGAGATCAGAATTCCGCTGTTTCTCAGTCGCGGAACAGAATTCCCAGCAGATCCGTTGCTGCGGACACAGTCCAGTCGGCTCACAGCCCGAGATCGCCCCCGAGGCGTGAGGGACGTGGAGACCGGCGTGACCAGTATGGGAACCTTGAGCAGTATGATCACCGAGTCGATCGTGACGGTCGAGTCGAGTTCCCACGCCTCCCCCGAGGATGTATGATCACCGGCGGGTCGTATGTGCCTCGCCAGCAGGATGACAGGCGCCCTCATAGTGGTGGGCGAAGGATTCCAGTCGACCCCAGAGGGCCAGGCTTTGACGTGAGATCCATCCTCGTCCAAGGTCTGGTCGACAGGAACAGGGCTCACCGAGAAGGCCATGACAGGGATGCGCCAGCCAGCAGCAGAGTACATGTTTCGGGGCTAGAGTGCTTTAGTAGAGCCATCAGGGCAGCTGTGATTCTTCCCAATTTCAGGTTGGCGACTGGACTCAGTAAGTTCACTGGCGAGTCCAAGCCTGATACTTGGCTTGAGGACTACCGAGTGGCCGTCCAGATCGGCGGCGGCAATGATGAAGTGGCCATGAAGCACCTGCCTCTCATGTTGGAGGGCTCGGCCAGAGCGTGGCTAAACCAGTTAGCACCTAGCAGCATTTACACTTGGGAAGATCTCTCCCGAGTGTTCGTCACCACATTTGAAGGCACATGCAAGCGACCGGCAGGACTGATGGAACTGCGGTCCTGTGTGCAAAAGCCGAATGAAACTTTGAGGGATTACATCCAGAGATGGATCACGTTACATCACTCGGTGGAGAATGTGCCTGACCACCAAGCAGTTTGTGCCTTCAAGGAAGGCGTCAAGTACAGAGAACTGAATTTGAAATTCGGTTGAACCGGAGATATGTCCCTGAATCGGATGATGGAGATTGCCACCAAGTACGCTAACGGCGAAGATGAGGATCGACTCAGGAGTGGCAAAGTCAAGTCAGTCGCCCAAGAAATCGGAGGCAATTCCAGTCGGAAACAGAAGCAGAAAGCCGAGCCAGCGGCTCCCGGGGAAGCCTTAGCTTTGGCCCAAGGAAAGTCTAAAGGGAAACCTAAAGGGCCTTGGAATCCCAAAAAGGTTAAAGACCAGGAGGGAAATGATGTGTTGGACTTACCGTGTCTCGTCCACACGAAGAAAGATGAAGAGGGTAATTTTATCTACCCGAAACATACCACTCGGCAGTGTCGACTCTTGATCTAGCAGTTCCAGGGCAAGCAGCCCAAGGGTAAGGAAAAGGAGTCAGACAAGGTCGAAGACAAAGAGGACAGTGATGACGGATACCCTAAAGTCAATTCCACCCTGATGATTTTTGCTGATGTTGAGAGCAAAAGTCGACTGAAAGTTATTAACCGAGAGGTGAATATGGTCGCTCCGGTGACACCTAGTTACCTGAAATGGTCTCAGACTGCCATAACATTCGACCAGCCCGACCACCCAACGCACATCGCCACCCCTGGGAGGCAAGCTTTGGTGGTCGACCCAGTTGTTGAAGGCACTCGACTGACCAAAGTCCTGATGGATGGTGGCAGTGGTTTGAACATATTATACGCTGAGATGTTGAAGGGGATGGGAACTCCGATGTCCAGACACAGTGCCAGCAACATGAGTTTCCATGGAGTCATTCCTGGGAAGAAGGCTGAATCACTCGGCCAGATTGCTCTTGATGTGGTTTTCGGTGATTCCAAGAATTACCGCAAAGAAAAATTGACATTTGAAGTTGTAGACTTCCAGAGTGCCTATCACGCTATTTTGGGCAGGCCGGCTTATGCACGCTTCATGGCCCGACCATGTTACGTGTATCTCAAATTGAAGATGCCTGGCCCCAAAGGTGTGATCACCATTACGGGCAATCGGAAGAAAGCGGAAGAATGTTTTCAGAAGGGTTCGAAGATCGCCGACGCACAGAGGGCAGTGGTGGAGTTGCAGGAATACCAGAAGACTGCAGACCCGAGTGATCTGTTGCGAGCCAAGAAGCCCGCTACAGAGTCAGCTTTCCTGTCGACTGGCGACACGAAGACAGCTCACATCCACTCGACAGACCCCAGCGCTGCCCCGACTCATATCTCGACAACACTCGACTCCAAATAGGAAGAAGCGCTCATCCAGTTCCTTCATGAGAACTGGGACATCTTCGCGTGGAAGCCTTCGGACATGCCAGGTGTTCCCAGGGAGCTGGCTGAGCATCGCCTGAGAGTCGACTCAAAAGTAAAACCTGTCAAGGAACATCTTCGACGGTCCGCCATCCAAAAGAGAAAAGCTATTTGCGAAGAGGTGGCTCGGCTCTTAGCAGCAGAGTTCATCCAAGAAATCTACCACTCCGAGTGGCTCGCCAACGTTGTCATGGTCCCCAAGAAGGACAAGTCACTTTGCATGTGCATTGACTTTAAACATATCAATCGGGCCTGCCCGAAAGATCATTTTCCTCTCCCCCGCATCGACTAGATAGTCGACTCGACTGCGGGATGTGAGCGACTGTCTTTCTTAGACGCCTATTCCGGGTACCATCAGATCTGTCTGTATGGACCTGACGAGATCAAGACAGCTTTCATCACTCCATTCGGGTGCTTCTGTTATGTTACCATGACGTTCGGCCTCAAGAATGCCGGAGCCACATTCATGAGGATGATTCAGAAGTGTTTACTCACTCAAATCAGTCAGAACGTGGAAGCATACATGGATGATATTGTGGTCAAGTCACGGAAGGGTTTCGACCTGCTGACTGACCTTGCTGAAACCTTTGCCAACCTCAGGAGGTATGATATCAAGCTTAATCCATCAAAGTGTACATTCGGAGTCCCTGGCGGAAAGTTACTCGGCTTTCTCGTTTCCGAACGGGGAATCGACGCCATTCCAGAAAAAGTTGGCACTATACTCCGAATGAAAAGCCCTGTGCGAGTGCACGACGTCCAGAAGCTTACTGGTTGTTTGGCCGCCCTAAGTCGATTCATATCTCATCTCGGTGAAAAGGCATTACCTCTTTACTGATTGAGGAAGAAGTCTGACAAGTTCGAGTGGACTCCCGAAGCTGATGCAGCGTTTGCAGAGCTCAAAGCTCTGCTCTCCACCCAGCCGGTGCTTGCTGCCCCAATCAGCAAAGGTGCTTTGCTGCTTTACATTGCAGCCATAGGACAAGTCGTCAGTACGGTACTTACGGTCGAGCGGGAAGAAGAAGGGAAAACCTTCAAAGTTCAGCGCCCAGTATATTATATTTCTGAAGTCTTGACCCCATCAAAGCAAAGATATCCTCACTATCAGAAGCTTGTGTATGGGATTTATATGACCACCAAGAAAGTTGCTCACTACTTCTCTGATCATTCCATTACAGTCGTCAACGACGCTCCATTATCAGAGATCCTGCATAACAGGGATGCAACTGGTCGAGTGGCAAAATGGGCGATTGAACTCCTTCCCCTTGATATCAAGTTTGAGGCAAAGAAAGCTATCAAGTCCCAAGCAATCGCCGATTTCGTCGCGGAGTGGATTGAGCAGCAACTGCCGACTCTGATTCACTCGGAGCATTGGACTATGTTTTTCGATGGCTCTAAGATGCTGAGTAGTTCCGGCGCCGGAGTGGTGTTGCTCTCCCCTAGAGGAGATAAACTCAGATATGTTCTTCAAATCCATTTTGATTCTTCCAATAACGAGGCAGAATATGAAGCACTTTTATATGGATTGCGCATGGCCATCTCACTCAGCGTCCGTCTCCTCATGGTCTATGGCGACTCCGATTTGGTAGTTAATCAGGTGATGAAGGAGTGGGATGTCAGAAGTCCAACCATGATTGGTTATTGCAATGCAGTGAGAAAGCCGGAGAAGAAATTCGAGGGGTTAGAGCTTCATCACATACCCCGACTGAAAAATCAAGCATCTGATGATTTGGCAAAAATAGGTTCCGAAAGAGAAGCCATTCCCAGCAATGTGTTTTTGGAACACATACACACACCATCAGTCCAGGAGGATCCATTCACGGAAGAGGCCCCGCAGCCAAAAAGCGCCACGGATCCGACTGAAGTTGAAGTTCCAGCTGTGGTCGATCTGATAATGGAAGTGCTGGTTATCACTCCCGTCTGGACAGAACCGTACATCGTGTACATCCTAAGGAAAGAACTCCCAGAAGACGAGGAAGAGGCTTGACAGATCGCCCATCGATCCAAGGCCTTTACAGTCATAAAGGGACAGTTATATAGGGAAAGCGCGACTGGGGTCGGCCAGAAGTGTATCACACCAGAAGAAGGTCAGATGATCCTTAACGATATCCACTCGGGGACCTGTGGTCATCATGCGTCCTCTTGGACCATTGTGGCTAAAGCATACCGAGCGGGGTTTTACTAGCCAAGGGCCAATGAGATGGCTAAAGATATAGTCGACAAATGTGAAGGGTGTCAGTATTACTCCAATATGCCGCACAAGCCCGCGTCAGCCCTGAAAACCATTCCACTCGTCTGGCCCTTCGCTGTTTCGGGGCTGGACATGGTTGGGCCACTGAGAACAGGCATGAGCGGCTTCACTCATGTGCTAGTAGCAGTCGACAAGTTCACCAAATGGATTGAAGCCAAGCCTATCAAGAATCTCGATGCTTGCACCGCTATCAGTTTCATCAGAGAGTTGATATTCAGATATGGAGTTCCGCACAGTATCATCACAGACAATGGGCCAAACTTCGATTCAGACTAGTTCAGGGCCTTTTGCGCCTCTCAGGGCACTCGGGTCGACTATGCTTCGGTCGCTCACCCCCAGTCAAATGGACAAGCAGAAAGGGAAAATGGCCTAATTCTCAAAGGACTGAAACCCCGATTGATGCGCGATATCAAGCACGCAGCAGGTGCATGGGTCGACGAGCTCCCATCAGTCCTTTGGGGATTGAGGACAACCCCGAATCGATCGACCGGAAGAACCCCATTCTTTCTGGTCTACGGAGCCGAGGCCGTCTTACCGAGTGACCTGCTTCACAACGCTCCCAGAGTCGAGCTCTACTCAGAAGATGAAGTAGAACAAGCCCGGCAAGACGCAGTTGACCTCCTAGAAGAAGAAAGAGAAATGGCCCTGATCCGATCGACCATCTATCAGCAAGACTTGCGTCGATTCCATGCCAGAAACGTGAAGAGCCGAGCCTTCCAAGAAGGAGACTTAGTCCTTCGAGTGGATCAGCAGAAACCACACAAGCTTGCTCCTACTTGGGAAGGCCCCTTCATAGTCACCAGAGTCCTCCACAATGGAGCATACCACCTCTACAATGTCGATCGCCAAATTGATGAGCCATGAGCCTGGAATGCGGAGCTACTCCGCCCCTTTTATACTTGAATTCTCACTCGGACGAGATGTAATAAGAAAAACTCCTGTAGTTTATTTATCAAAGACAAGAGCGTTATAATTTTCCCAGTGATTATTATTGTTTTTGTTTGCGAAGAAATCCCCCAGCGGGTGGCTTAGCTGCGAATCCGCTTCGCCTAAGTTTGAAAAATCCTACCGAGTGGAGAGAAATCCTCCCACTCGGGGGTTTAGCTGCGAATCCGCTTCGCCTAAGTTTGAAAAATCCTACCGAGTGGAGAGCAATCCTCCCACTCGGGGGCTTAGCTGCAGTCCAGCACTCGCCTAAGTTCTCCCACCTAGAGACTTAGCTGCAGTCAGGTACTCGCCTAAGTTTGAAAAATCCTACCGAGTGGAGAGCAACCCTCCCACTCGGGGGCTTAGCTGTAGTCCAGTATTCGCCTAAGTTCTCCCACTCAGAGACTTAGCTGCAGTCAGGCACTCGCCTAAGTTTGAAAAATCCTACCGAGTGGAGAGCAACCCTCCCACTCGGGGGCTTAGCTGCAGCCCAGTACTCGCCTAAGTTCTCCCACTCAGAGACTTAGCTGCAGTCAGGCAATCGCCTAAGTTTGAAAAATCCTACCGAGTGGAGAGCAACCATCCCACTCGAGGGCTTAGCCGCAGTCCAGTACTCGCCTAAGTTCTCCCACCTAGAGACTTAGCTGCAGTCAGGTACTCGCCTAAGTTTGAAAAATCCTACCGAGTGGAGAGCAACCCTCCCACTCGGGGGCTTAGCTGCAGTCCAGTACTCGCCTAAGTTCTCCCACTCAGAGACTTAGCTGCAGTCAGGCACTCGCCTAAGTTTGAAAAATCCTACCGAGTGGAGAGCAATCCTCCCACTCGGGGGCTTAGCTGCAGTCCAGTACTCGCCTAAGTTCCCTCACTTGAGGACTTAGCTACAGTCAAGCACTCGCCTAAGTTTGAAAAAATCCTACCGAGTGGAGAGCAGTCCTCCCACTCGGGGGCTTAGCTGCAGTCCAGTACTCGCCTAAGTTCCCTCACTTGAGGACTTAGCTACAATCAAGCACTCGCCTAAGTTTGAAAAAATCCTACCGAGTGGAGAGCAGTCCTCCCACTCGGGGGCTTAGCTGCAGTCCAGTACTCGCCTAAATTCCCTCACTTGAGGACTTAGCTGCAGTCAAGCACTCGCCTAAGTTTGAAAAAATCCTACCGAGTGGAGAGCAGTCCTCCCACTCGGGGGCTTAGCTGCAGTCCAGTACTCGCCTAAATTCTTTCACTTGAGGACTTAGCTGCAGTCAAGCACTCGCCTAAGTTTGAAAAAATCCTACGGAGTGGAGAGCAGTCCTCCCACTCGGGGGCTTAGCTACGGTCCAGTACTCGCCTAAGTTCTCTCACTTGAGGACTTAGCTGTAGTCAGATGCTCGCCTAAGTTTGAAAAAATCCTACGGAGTGGAGAGCAGTCCTCCCACTCGGGGACTTAGCTGCGGTCCAGTACTCTCCTAAGTTCTCTCACTTGAGGACTTAGCTGTAGTCAGGCACTCGCCTAAGTTTGAAAAAATCCTACCGAGTGGAGAGCGATCCTCTCACCCGGGGGATTAGCTGCAGTCCAGTACTCGCCTAAGTTCTCCCAAACACATCTCAATCCTCAAGGACGATGAGGGGCAGGTCGACTGCCACCTTCTCCTGGACAGCTTCGCCACAAATACAATGCGCGATGCATCCCTCTCTACAGTAACGAAGTACGGGTCGACTGCCCCCTTCTCCTGGAGAGCTTTGCCACAAATACAATGTGCGCTCCATCCCACTCTGTCCCACAAATACAATGTACGGGTCGACCGCCGCCCGCCCCTAGGGAGCTTCGCCACAAATAGAAGACATGGGTCGACTACTTCCCCCTGCTTCGGAGCTACGCTGCGAATACAGAAAGTTGTCTCGAACAAAGATTGGGTTCACTCAGCAGGAGATTCATAAAGATATTCAACTGTAAACCAAGTTCAGATAAAATTCTAAAGGTTCTGGATCACGGATCGAGGTACTTGGGCATGCGGCCCGAAAAATTGTAATGGTTACAAAAACCACTCGGCATTCCGAGGCAAATTTCAGGTAGGACACAAGAGTTTGTTCACTCCGCGGGAGGAGGGCTGGCAGGCTCAACGAACTCATCCAGGTCGACGCCATCGGCAATCTGAGTGGCGGCAGCTATTAAGGTCTCCATAAAAGTTCGGAAGTCGTGCTTCTGGGTGTTTGCGACCTTGATCGCGGCTAGCTTGTCTTGTCGCACCTCCTTGCAGTGGACACGAACCAAGGACAGAGCCACATCAGCGCCACAACGAGCAGAAGACTTCTTCCACTCCTGCACTCGGTCAGGGATTCCGTTAAGTCGAGCCATCAGAGGCTCAAGATCGTTTTGGAGCGTAGCCTCTGGCCAGAGTGCCGGGTCGATCCGTGACATGGCGACCTTCAATCGAGCCAAGTAGTCCACGGCACCGTCGATGCGAGATTCTAGTCGGAGCAGATTCATGTCAGTTTCATCTTTCACAAGAGAGTTGATTGGATGTAGACCGGGTTCGATCCGCCCAGTTCTACTCTTCAAAGTTCTGGCAAAACTCTGCATTCACGATCCAAGGATAAGTCAATTTTCATACACTAAGTCGACACAAAAAAAATCAGTTGGAACTAAATGTGCACCTTCAAGCTTGATATACAACTTCTTGGCAAGGCTCCTCAGGTAGCTCTCTAGATCGTCCCTCCTATGAGCGACGCCTTCCATCTTTTAGTTCAGGTTGAGGTTCTCCTTCTTCCAACGTGTGCACTCCCTGTTGGCTTCATTCAGAGCAGTCTTCAGCCTGGTATTCTCTTCTTCCAACTGGCCGACTGAAGCCAGCTTCTGTTCGGTCAGAGCAGTCCTATCGTCAGCCTCCTTCTGGGCAGCAGACAAATCCTGATCCTTTTTCTCCAAAGCCTCTCTTAGTTTTTCTGCAAAGAATTAATGATTTATTCAGAAATAGCAGAAGGGTGCTCGAGCCTAAAACTGACCAGTCGACAGACTTGTCTTACCAGCGGCGCCGTCTCTGACCGTCTGCAGTTCTGTCTTGGCTAGCTCCAAGTCAAGTTTCAGTTGAATCTGCTCACTTTCCAAATCAGCGAAGCGAGCTCCAAGATCACAAGATTTCTGATATCAAAGGGGAGAAATTATTCCACAGCAAAAAACGACAAATACTAAGACTATAGTCGACTGCCCGCAGTCCACCATAATCTCGGGGACTACACCTAGTGGGTGCACTCAGAGTGCCCCCACTAGTCCAAAAAATTCAATCGACACACCCAGTGGGTGTACAGATGAAAAGATTTTTGGAAAAAATCTTCAGATAGCATATCCTAACAGAACAAGCGGCGACCAACTAACCTGAACATTGCTCTGGAGAGCCGAGCTGGCATCATAGTCGGCTTGGCTGGCGTCCTGCACCGTCTTCATCTTCTCCATCATAATGCCCGCCTGGCGTATGGCTTCCCTAGCAGCATTCACCTCGTCCTCCAGGACATGATGGCTTGCAAAAAGTGAAGGCGGGTCGACAGGGGCCTGAGCGGTCGAAGAAGAAGGCAAGGCACTTGACAGGGGCTCTGCGAAGGTAACAGAACCCCGATTGACGTCACCAGTGTCCTGAACGACTGGTTCCGCCCTCGGCGTCGACTGTAGCGCCTCACTTGCAGGAGCTCGCCTACTCTTCCTCGTCAAAGACCTCTTGGGCTCTTCATCATCAACAGGGAGGTCAATATTGTTGGGAGCTGTACAAAGTTCAAATTGCCAAAATCACGTCACCCAATGATGCGCGATGCAGTTGAATCGACCAAAGAAAGATAGTATGGCAAAAATCATACCCGGATTAGAAGTGACCGCATCCTCCATCACCCCATCATCATCCCTGTAAGCCGAGGTCCCGGAAGTGGCAGCGCTAACAATTCCAAAGTTCGTCCAGTTAAAACAAGAAAAACAAACAGCACGGAGCGTCGAGTGAATACAAGGAGAGACACTCACGCGGAGGCGACAGGGATATCGATCTTGATCTTGTGCAGCGCCTTCCGAATCTTCGGTTCTGCAACTTTGGGGTGCTTTGGCGCCTTCTCAGTCATGGTTGGTGAAGATTCCGAGGACGCTTCGAAGACTGACCAGCCTGAGCAGTCGCCTTGTCGCGGGCACTCGGCCGATCCTGGTCAAGCTTGGATCGTCTCTCTATGCGAGGAGGCGGCTCGACTTCTTCCTCATCACTCGAGTCGTCGCTTCCTCCATCCCCTTCACCATCGGAAGTCCACTCGCCACTTTCGCCACCACTCGCCTCGCCTTCCAGAGCTTGCTCTTGCTCCCCGTTGGGCATCGAATACATTTCAATAATGGCCTGAAAGAAAGCAGGGAGAACAAAGTCAGTCGACGCAATACAGACAGCTGCGCGAGTGAATTCAGATTACAAGCAAAAACTCAGAATCAGACCTGCTCTGGTGCACGCGACTGGTCGAATGGGGGAACTCTCCTGGCTCCTCTGGGTTGTCCTTGTTCCCGGTAATGCTCGACAGCCACTTCTCCAGCGTGTCGTCATCGACCTCCTCCGGGTGGATCCGAGTGGAGTCTTCTAGACCCGAATACATCCACATCGGGTGGTCTCGGGCTTGGAGAGGCTGGATGCGCCGCTGAAGGAAGACCTCCAAGAGATCCATACCAGTGACCCCGTCACGAATGAGCTGGACCACTCGGTTGACCAACACCTTCACGTGCGCCTTCTCCTCCGGGAGCACCTTCAAAGGGGAGGGTTTTTCCACTCGGTCCATGGTGAAGGGAGGGAGGCCAGTCGATTGCCCTGGCGTCGACTGGTCTTTGCAGTAGAACCAGGTCGACTGCCATCCGCGAACTGAATCGGGAAGAATCATGGCCGAAAGGAGCTTTTTCCCCTCGTCTGGATGCCAAGACCCCCACACATCTGGATCACTTGGGTCCTCTCGTCACTCGGTTAGCCTTTTTCACTGTCTGGGAGCGACAAGTGAAAATATGCTTGAAAAGACCCCAGTGAGGTCGACAACCCAAGAAGTTCTCACACAAGGAAATGAACGCGGCAAGATAAACGATTGAGTTGGGGGTAAAATGGTGGAGTTGAGCCCCAAAGAAGTTCAGAAACCCTCGGAAGAAAGGATGAGGAGGCAAGGAAAACCCACGGTCGACGTGGGTGGCAAGAAGAACGCGCTCACCCTCCCGGGGTTGCGGCTCGGATTCCTTCCCTGGAAGCCGCGCCGAGTCGTAGGGGATCAGCCCTCCCTCGGCCAGGTCATCGAGGTCTTCTTGGGAGATCCTCGAGTGGATCCAGTTGCCCTGGATCCAACCCCTCGGCAGGCCAGTCCGCGTGGAAGATCCGCCCCGGCTCGTCGCCTTCCCCTTTGACCTCGCCGTCACCTTCTTTGCCCGCTCCAGAGCCGCTGTCTTCTCCTTCACCATTGCCGCCGACGAGACGCGTGTGGCGCGGTGGCGCTGGAGCGAGAGCAAGCACAGAGGAGAGGCATGAGGAGGAGAAGAGATAATGGGGCGCACTGTTCGGGAGACTCCGGTCCAACGCCTTATATGAGGCCGCTTCCGAGTGGCTGACAGGTAGGCCCAGATGGCTATGTCAAATCCCGTAAAGACCGCATGAGCAATATGTGGCGAAAAAGGTGGCGCGGGGATCGAGGCGGCTCCGCTCTATCTCGTCCGATTACTGCGGCCTCCCCGTCCCGCGCGCTTCCCAAAATTCGGATCCCACTAAATCCGGGCAGCAAATAACTTGTCAGACCAAAGATCTCCTCCGCACCGTCACTCGGAGCCTTACAAGTAAAGAAACTCACTCGACGAAGAATTAAGAATGGATCAAGGCGACTGAAAAGGAAGTTGCTGTCATCACTCAGGTCCGTTGATCAGAAACAAGATATGCTCACGGCATGAAAACGAAGTCGGAGAGGTCCTCAACTCCTTCCCCACTCAAACCTCGATCCATTCGGGGGCTAATGATGAAGCTATGTACCTAGGGTAGGGTCATGGACCTGTCCTAACTACCCTACCCAAGGACATCTCTAGAAGAAATCACCTTTCAATCGACTTGAAGGTGTTCCACTCGACAGACTCGAAGTCACTCGACCAAGAAGCGATCACTCGACCAAGATCCAACCACTCGACGGCCAGGAGACCTAAAGTCACCCCGCACGCTAACGGTCGTCATTAAATAGCTTTTATGGTCATCAATCACTTTATTACTAGCGTTACCAGTAACGCCCTGCCTTAATGTACATTGAACCCTTCGTAACATGGGCTGGCCGGGGTCCTGGCGCACTCTATATAAGCCACCCCCTCCTCCGAGACAAGGGTTCGCACCTCTGTAACTCATACTCACATAATCCAGTCGACCGCCTCCGGGCTCCGAGACGTAGGGTTTTTACTTCTTCCGAGAAGGGCCTGAACTCGTAAACCTTGCGTCCTTACAACTTCTCCATAGCTAAGATCTCGCCTCTCCATACTTACCCCCCTACATTACTGTCAGACTTAGAACCACGACAGTAATGCTTAGGACAAAACTAAAGCATATTAACTATATGTGCACTGGTATGTAATTTAGCACATGTAACATGTTCACTGCCAGAAGTATGGCCCTACAGGTGCAAGCAGAATAACGCGTCTCATGAAAAACTGAATGATGCCCTAAATAAATTCAAAGGTGCGGTGCTTATGCTAAGAAAGTGAACGTAGGTGCCGGCCGTTGGGTAATAGTACCTGATTCCCGGTGGAGTATGTGTATCGTTGGCATACTTGATAGCTAAGGAACGTCGATGGTGCTCGTGTTGCGTTTGAATTTGGGCCAGCTGTCGCTGTCGCTGAAGCGGCTCCGGTGCTACGGTTGCGGCGCCTATCGACATACAAGAAAGCTCATCTGTGGTAAGTGAACAGTTGCATGATAAAGAGAAAAACCGAAGGAGTACAAATCAAAATAACCTGATGAGGCTGTGGCGTCGGTAAAGCAGGGCCGGTGGAGTTGAATATGGCATCCGTGGAGCGGGTCCGGTGCAGTGGACGAAGGCTTCGGCGGGCATGTTGTACAGTGCTTTCGTTGAGGCGGATCTATTGCGGCAGAGGAGGGCTTGTATGAAGGGCCAGCGAAGGGACGGACGAGGGAGTCAGTGAAGGGCCTACACTGTGGTGGACGAGGGCGCCGGTTAAGCGATCCGGTGCGGTTGACCATGATGGCGGTCAAGGAGATCTGGAGCAGTGTACAAGCCAGTCGCTGAAGCGGCTCCGGTGAAGTGGTGAGTTGGAAGTTGGGGGTTCCAAGGTGCAGAAGGTTGATCCGTCAGGGTGTGAAGTCCACCACTGCGGCTGAGGACTACATTCGGTGGCTTGCCGTGGTTGGGGGGTCGGGGACGGGAAGGGGTGTGGCTCTGGGGAAGAATGTTGGGGGCAAAGAGGGGAAAACAATGGAGTTACCAAAGCAGCCCTTTTCCGTTCATGTGGCAGGGGTAAAACAGGAATATCGCAGGGCTAAACTTTCGGGCGCGAGATATTTCGATGTGAGCGGGAAGTTTGAAATTTTTTGGCGCCTGAAATTATATTTTGTTCTTGTACGGCCGACTATGATATCATGGTCGAGAATTTGTTTGTTTTGCACGCAAAAAAGTGCATGTTTTGAAAATCAATGTCTCCAACTCGAAACTTAGATTGTCCATTCAATTCAAATATGGATCACTGAGCTACTACTAGCAAATACCATCATATGGTCCAATTCAAATGAAATTCCAAATGTGTTTATCCTAAATATGATGACAAATGCAAAAATGTGTATGTGTATGAATAAAGTGGATGATTATAAAGTTTGAACATGCCCGTATGTGTATATCTCTAGGTTTGATATATGAATTTGAAATCACGAAATCCCGGCTTAAAAATGTACCTCCGTTTAAATGAATTACAAAAGCTAATGATGGAGTCGAATTCCAAAATTCCAATCATAGGTGTGTAATTCTGGTACATCAAAGTATATCACGCATGTTCAAAAGTATCGTTATCTCATAGTCCAAACTGTGAAACAAATTGATAAACCTTGAGTGCACACCCTATTGACCATGTATATCTCAATTACGCTAAAGTCCCTCATATATAGACACCTCAGTCTTTATCTGAAGCCACCCCCCCTTGTCGCCCCCAACAAACACAGAAGTCGTTCTCTCCCCCAAACACCAACACACGAGCACATTAACACCCCTCTCTCTTCTAAAGTCCGGACCCTAATATAGGTCTCTATCACTTTGTCTCTTGGGCATGCACACATCTCTTCCCCCACTCTCTAGCTAGGTCTCCCGTCATCTCTCTTTCCCAAGCACACACACTATGTAGAGTGTATCTTTCCCATACACACAAAACATCGCCCCCAAACATCTATCTCCCTAGTTATGTGGTTCTCGCACACTCACCTCACAAACCACCCCCAGTGCAAAACAAGCACACTTTGTCTCCTTGTGCACCACTCCCCTCTTTCTATCTCTCCCACATGCGGACCCGCCCCAGCTCCTCCCTGTATACATATATGTGGTGACTCTGTCCATAGCTCCCTAATGTATCATTGTTCTCGATCTCGCACATTGTTCTCTACACCATCTATTCTAGATCTCTCATGAAGTCCCTATCACACACACGATGACTTGCTTCCCTTGCGTCTCTATACATAGGCCAATTTCAAACAACATCAACATTGTCTCCCTCTCTATACGCCATTTATGGACACACTCCCCCTCTCTCGCCTCTCTCTCTCTCTCTCTCTCTCTCTCTCTCTCTCTTTCTCTCTCTCTCTCTCTCTCTCTCCCTCTCTCTCCGTCGCTAGCTCTCTCTCTCTCGCTCTCACACCCCTCTCCCACAGACAATCGATGTCTCTTCCAAATAGTCTACTCCCCCCGCCCGCACCCATGCTATCCCGCTACTACACATGTCACACCATTCCCCCTTCCTTTATACTAGGTTTACATCATTAGTGGTCTCTCTACTCCACATACACACACTCCCTCTCACACACAAACACGCGCACAAACACCCATTAATATGGATCCTCATCTCTCCCCATGTCCGCATGTGTACATCACACACCCACTCTCTAATTATGTATATGTGTCTCCACGTTACACAACACAAAGCCCCATGTACATGTCTCTCTCTATCCTCCACACACATAGACACAAAGAATCTGTTATCATTGCCTCAGTCTCTAGACATATCACACACGCACACTCTCTCTCTCTCTCTCTCTCTCTCTCTCTCTCTCTCTCGCAAACACCCTCAACAAGGGTTTCCCCGTGAATAACTTACCATCTATTCATCAACAGTCGTGGCAGTACGGCGAACACGAGACGTGAAAAAGAATAAATCTACATGTGCTTAGACCACCTAGTATGACAACTAGGACTAGAGCAAGCCAAAAAGCACGCCGCCGTCACCCCCTCCTTATCGGTGACGGGAAAACCTTTGTTTTACACAGTCGAGAAGTCATTGTGCTAAGGCCTCACATGCTGAGGCGTTGAATAGAATGTAGATGCTAGTTTACGGAAACAAGTATCGATAATACATTTGTATCTCCATACTTATATTTCTTCTCTTATAAAAAACAGAGTTGGTGATGATGGTACGCGTGCCATATTGCAATATAGACCGTCTGATCTATATCTGACTGATGGAAATTAAATTAAAATATACCCGCACCCCTCTCCACATTTACAGATAAGGCCTTCCATCGTTCATCCTTATCTCCAACAACCTCATTGTTGAGCAATTAAGAAAGGAAGCCTCTGGAACAAACTGGCCTGGTGGCCGCTGCCAGCGTCGTCAATCCCCATGCCTCCGCTCAGTCCGACCACCAATCACCACCACGCCCCACTCCTCTTCACCTTATATCCTATTTCTGAAGATATCATTAGTTTTTACACATGGATTATTCCCGCATGGGTCAATCACAACGAGTGTTTTTATAAAAAAATGCATCTTGATGTTCCGTGCAATGCACGGATCTTGCTAGTACTCCTACCGAAGACTAAGTTAGTGATGATGGTGTGTCTGCCATCCGTCGTTTGTGACCATTAGATCTACATCTAACAACTGTGAGGTAAGTTGTTGCCTTTTCTCACAAACATCCCACTTGTCTACCAATTTGCAGAAAAACCCATAATTAGTATCTTAAAACCAATCACATCCCTCCCTGACCTCACCAAAACAGCCCAAGGAATATATTCTAATTGAAACATAATATATCTCTAGTGATATATATATATATATCAATATTAGAGTGTTTTGTATCAAATTTGTGAATAAGTATTCTTCTAATTATGATTCGTTGCAACGCACATGAACATTGCTAGTATTTTCCAACCATGCAATTTTCCCCCTAGTATTACATAGTTTCGAATTCTCCATAAAGATATTGGTCACTCATGGTTGATTACTTTCAATCATGTACATATATGCACTATGTAACTAGCCTTGCTTATTGGGTCCCAAAGCTTAACTTTCACTCGTACTTACAATATGTAGAATATTTAACAAAAAACTACCACTTTCAACCAGCCCTAGGAAGAATCTATTGTACAAAAAATAGCAAAAACATACCCAAAATTCCTTAATCCACGCCAAAAACTACTACCTACCGATTAGGTTAGTTTAAACCCATGTATGACAGCGTTGGCCCACACGCCCGTGCTAACGAGGCAGCTTAAACCAACACATTTTGTTTGACCGTTGACACGAGGGACCCACATCTGACCTTCTATCCTGTTATTCCCCCTCAAATCATTATTTTTCCTAAACATTACTTCAAACAGTACTAATGCGTGTTCGTCGGTGGCGCTGGTGATGAGTGAGTTGGCCGCCGCTCCGCCGGACGGGCTGGACTCCGCACTGGCCTCCGCACGGGTTGGCAGGCTGGCCCGAGCGTGACTCACGAGCGAGCAAGCCATTGTGCTGGCCTTCACTCAAGCCAGATGGCTGGCCTTAGCGCGGCACACGCGAGCAAGCCGTCGTGCCGCCGTGCCAATCTAGCTAGCAAACCTTGCAGACAAGTAGCTGGACGGAGCTATCTTGGCTAGCTAGCGGCCACGAGCGCTGGATGGAGCTGGCATCTGGGCTGCCGCAAGATGGGCTCCGCACCGCCGGCGGTTTTGACCTCGCCTTCTGCCGGCGGCGGTAGCTGCGTCCCATGGTCGAGGATGACTAGGTGGACGGGCCGAAGGTAGGAGGTCGCTTAGGGATTTTTGTGCACACTCACATGTAGGTCCCACAAGTCATAACGCCCGGTCGAATAGAAGGCATTGACTTAATGGGCGACATGGGCCCTGCTTGGATACTCTAAGTTAGAGGTTAGATTCTAACCCTGAACTAACTCTAACCAAAGTGTTGTTTGGATGGCAGGGTTATATTGACAACAAATGTATCCAAACAGGGCCATGGGTTGAAACGTGCCTACAACGACACTTTGTAGAGTAGTCGTTTCTTGGTAGGCTGGTTGGTAAGAGCATGTACAATGGTTGATAAGGTAGTATTATCTTAAGTCTGCCACGTATGCAAGTGGTAGTAGTTACTTGGCATTGTTAGTGGTTTCTAGCATTATTAGGGGTTTATTGTAAGGAACAATGTACTACTAGCGACAAAAGGCGATTCTAGGTTGCGTTGTACTCCAACGAGTACTACTAGTGGTCGCAGGAGTGTATACCTCGTTTTGTGGCTTCGATCCCCGTCGAACGCACGACGGCCTTTTTTTACATAGTAACTTCGCTGTGAGCCAATATTTTACACGGGTAGTTTGAATTTTGAAGTCAAACAGACGTGCGGCACCACAATCTGGGTGCACTGGATAGCCTAGCCACGTGAATGGGTTTTCCTTCCCAGCATCTCGTGGCTCGCATGCTCGCCCTAGCCGTACCTCGCTTGCAGCTTCCTCATCAGCTAGTACTAGCATATTTAAACTAGCGCCTCCCAATTAAGCCCGAGGTGTCGGAAAAGCCTGGCGGGACATTGGGAACTGTGCAATATGGTTGTGTACGTAAAGTGTTGTACTACTACTCTATAGCTTGTGGCATTGCACACATGGACTTCACTCCATTATCGGCTCTACTATAAAAGATATTCCTCTTGACATGTTTTTTTGAAATGGAGGAAAAAGCTTTGCTTCATCTCATTCATAAAGAAGAAACTACTAACAAAGTTCGACGAGATCCATTACACCTCCACAAATGGAAGCGAAAAGCCTAGTCTCGCTGTATCAAATAACTCAAATGTTCTGCCCCCACAGTAACCGCCGCTGATAAACAGACTGCTAGTGTGTGCGTGAGAGGAGCGGCTGAGTAGGCCAGCTACGTGAGAGGAGAGGCTGAATAGAGCACCGAGAGTACCCACTAGGCCACTACACAGGTGTACTTTCCCTGCATTGAAAGTACAACGATGGTTCTAGAGAACAGTACGCAGTACCCTCCACTTCCAACTATAGCTCAAATTGGCCCTGAGATACAAGAGTTCAAAACTGGTGCATTATACTAGAAGTATAGTACATCGCACTACTAGTTGTGAAAGTAGTACTAGTACTGCTACAGTACGAGTATGTACTCCTCCGTCACATAATGCAAGATGTTTTTTGACAGTAGTTGGCGTGTACCAAAAATAGCAAAAACATACCCAAAATTTCTTTATCCACGACAAAAACTACTAGGTAGTGCCAACAATTTCTTACTAGTGCTATTATTTACAGTATAATGCAATCCCATAACGTCCCATAATGCTAGTACTAGTAGTAAATAATAGCCTCACCCCTTCGCTAAGGAACGATATACAGTTGGAAGGGATGAGGCCTTGCGGTTACTACACTCTTATCTCCTCCTCGCCAGTTCCCCTCCCCCCCGAAGAGAAGACAGTTCGTCACTGCTCCCATGGATTAGCCAGGCGGTTCTCCTCCTCGTCGGGGCTGGGAGATCTTGGACGATGATCCTCTGGGAGAAATTGCACGCCGCTCCGACGTCCTCACCGCCGCAAGACTCGGTGCTTCCTGCACCAACTTTTTCAAGACGGTACTTAAAAAGGCTTGGGAAAAGTCCATGCTTGTTGGTCTTCCATGCATCCTCGAGGAGAAGGTTCTTCTATCGGACAATCCTTCGAACAGTCCACCGCTCCCTGGCCATGGTTGCACGTTGACTCCACTAGAGTTGCCGACGTTGAGAGGTAGTCGGATTTTGTCCGATGAGCAGGTCAGTAATGGAGTTTGATCATGCAGTACTTAGTTATTCCATTTCCATCCCATAATTTCTCCACTTCCCACCATCTTATATATAGGTCTGGGTCGGTGCCAATGAAGATTGGCTTCAATACCTCCGGCCGGATACCACCATCATTTTGCACAACATCCACAGTAGTGCGGCCGTTCAGGTAGACCCCTTCTCCACCATTGGGATCGGCCTTCCGGACTGGCTGGGCTTGAATACGTATGATGATGCCTACATGAGATTGAAGAAGATAGCAATTGCGGACACACCGACAAAGCGACGCAGCTATGAGGATTACTATCTCATCGCGGTGTTCGACATAAGGATTGCCATTAATGCAAGAGGAAGTAACGGGAGAGGCTGGCGCATGTTGGCGGCGGATTTGTACCCCTACACATTCGAAGACGCCGTGCGCCATCTAGGCTGCATCTTCGCGGTGACAAGCCAGGGGACTTGTTTCATTAAAGAATTGCCAACTAATTTATTCTTATTCCTTGCTTGTTGGGAGGCAACCCGATTTTATTTTTATTCCTTGCTTTTTCCCCTATTTAGTAATAAATAATTTATCTAGCCTCTGTTTTGGTTGTTTTTGTGTGTTTAATTAGTGTTTGTGCCAAGTAGAACTGTTGGGAAGACATGGGGAAAGTCTTTTTGATCTTGCTGTAAAAAACAGAAACTTTAGCGCTCACGAGAATTGCTGCCATTTTTATTTGGAAAGGGCTATTTAGTTAATTCTTTTCGCATATGATTAATAGATAACCTACTCACGTCCATCAATTTATTTTAGAATTTTTGGGGTTCCAGAACTTGCTTAGCTACAGATTACTACAGACTGTTCTATTTTTGACACATTGTGTTTTTCGTGTGTTGTTTGCTTATTTTGTTGAATATATGGCTAGTAAAATAGTTTATAAACCATAGAGAAGTTGGAATATAGTAGGTTTAACACCAATATAAATAAAGAATGAGTTTATTACAGTACCTTGAAGTGGTGTTTTGTTTTCTTTCGCTAACGAAGCTGACGAGATTTTCTACTTTAAGTTTTGTGTTGTAAAGTTTTCATGTTATGGGTGAAAGATTTGATGGATTATGGAACAAGGAGTGGCAAGAGCCTAAGCTTGGGGATTCCCATGGCACCCCAAGATAATCTAAGGACACCTAAAAGCCAAAGCTTGGGGATGCCCCGGAAGGCATCCCCTCTTTCGTCTACTTCCATCGGTAACTTTACTTGGAGCTATATTTTTATTTACCACATGATATGTGTTTTGCTTGGAGCGTCTTATATTATTTGAGTCTTTTTTTGTTAGTTTTCCACAATCATCCTTGCTGTACACACCTTTTGAAAGAGACACACATGATTCAGAAATTGTTAGAATACTCTATGTGCTTCATTTATATATTTTGACCTATATAGTTTTTGCTCTAGTGCTTCACTTATATCTTTTAGGGCACGGTGATGAACTTGTTTTATAGAAACTATTGTTCTCTCATGCTTCACTTAGATTATTTTGAGAGTCCTACAAAACAGCATGGTAATTTTCTTTAATTATGTTAGGCATTCAGGATTAATAAAAAAGTTTTCTAATGAGTGTGTTGAATACTATGAGAAGTTTGATACTTGATAATTGTTTTGAGATATGGAGATGGTGATATTAGAGTCGTGCTAATTGAGTAGTTGTGAATTTGAGAAACACTTGTGTTTAAGTTTGTGATTCCCGTAGCATTCACGTATGGTGAACCGTTATGTGATGAAGTAGGAGCATGATTTATTTATTGATTGTCTTCCTTATGAGTGGCCGTCGGGGACGAGCGATGGTCTTTTCCTACCAATCTATCCCCCTAGGAGCATGCGCGTAATACTTTGTTTCGATAACTAATAGATTTTTGCAATAAGTATGTGAGTTCTTTATGACTAATGTTGATTCCATGGATTATACGCACTCTCACCGTTCCATCATTGCTAGCCTCTCTAATACCGCGCACCTTTCGCCGGTATCATACACCCACCATATACCTTCCTCAAAACAGCCACCTTACCTACCTATCATGGCATTTCCATAGCCATTCAGAGAAATATTGCCAAGCAACTTTCCACCGTTCCATTTACTATGACACGCTCCATCATTGTCATATTGCTTTGCATGATCATGTAGTTGACATTGTATTTGTGGCAAAGCCACCGTTCATAATTCTTTCATACATGTCACTCATGCATCATAGCATATCCCGGTACACCGCCGGAGGCATTCACATAGAGTTATATGTTGTTCTAAGTATTGAGTTGTAATTGTTGAGTTGTAAGTAACTAAAAGTGTGATGATCATCATTTTTAGAGCATTGTCTCAAGTGAGGAAAGGAAGATGGAGACTATGATTCCCCCACAAGTCGGGATGAGACTCCGGACTAAAAAAAAGAGGCCATAAAAAGGAGAAAAGGCCCAAAGAAAAAAATGAGAATAAAAGAGAGAAGGGACAATGCTACTATCCTTTTACCACACTTGTGCTTCAAAGTAGCAGCATGATCTTCATGATAGAGTGTCCCATATGTTATCACATTCATATACTAGTGGGAATTTTTCATTATAGAACTTGGCTTGTATATTCCAATGAAGGGCTTCCTCAAAATGCCCTAGGTCTTCGTGAGCAAGAGAGTTGGATGCACACCCACTTAGTTCTTTTTGTTGAGCTTTCATACACTTATAGCTCTAGTGCATCTGTTGCATGGCAATCCCTACTCACTCATATTGATATCTATTAATGGGCATCTCCATAGCCCGTTGATACTCCTAGTTGATGTGAGACTATCTTCTCCATTTTTGTCTTCTCCACAACCACCATTCTATTCCACAAATAGTGATATGTCCTTGGCTCACGCTCATGTATTGCGTGAAGATTGAAAAAGTTTGAGAACGCCAAAAGTATGAAACAATTTCTTGGCTTGTCATCGGGGTTTTGCATGATTTAAATACATTGTGTGGGGAAGATGGAGCATAGCCAGACTATATGATTTTGTAGGGATAACTTTCTTTGGCTATGTTATTTTGAAGATACATAATTGCTTAGTTAGTATGCTTGAAGTATTATTATTTCTATGTCAATATTGAACATTTGTCTTGAATCTTTTGGATCTGAATATTCATAGCACAATTAATAGAATTACATTGAAATTATGCCAAGTAGCATTCCACATCAAAAATTTTGTTTTTATCATTTACCTACTCGAGGACGAGCAGGAATTAAGCTTAGGGATGCTTGATATGTATCCAATGTATCTATAATTTTTGATTGTTCCATGCTATATTATATCCTGCTTTGGACATTATTGGTCTTTATTATACACTTTTATATTATTTTTGGGACTAACCTATTAACCGGAGGCCCAGCCCAGAATTGCTGTTTTTTGTCTATTTCAGAATTTCGCAGAAAAAGAATATCAAACGGAGTCCAAACGGAATGAAACCTTCGGGAACGTGATTTTCGGAACGAACATGATCTAGAGGACTTGGAACCTACGTCAAGACATCAACCAGGAAGGCACGAGGTAGGGGGCGCGCCTACCCCCCAGCTGCACCCTCCACCCTCGTGGGGACCACGTTGCTCCACCGACGTACTTCTTCCTCCTATATATTCCTAAGTACCCCCAAACTACCAGATACGGATCCAAAACGCTTATTCCACTGCCGTAATTTTCTTTATCTGTGAGATCCCATCATGGGGCCTTTTTCGGAGCTCCGCCGGAGGGGGCATCGATCACGGAGGGCTTCTACATCAACACCATAGCCTCTCCGATGAAGTGTGAGTAGTTTACTTCAGACCTTCGGGTCCATAGTTATTAGCTAGATGGCTTCTTCTCTCTTTTTGGATCTCAATACAAATTTCTCCCCCTCTCTTGTGGAGATCAATTTGATGTAATCTTCTTTTGCGGTGTGTTTGTTGACACCGATGAATTGTGGGTTTATGATCAAGTTTATCTATGAACAATATTTGAATCTTCTCTGAATTATTTTATGTATGATTGGTTATCTTTGCAAGTCTCTTCGAATTATCAATTTGGTTTGGCCTACTAGATTGATCTTTCTTGCAATGGGAGACATGCTTAGCTTTGGGTTCAATCTTGCGGTGTCCTTTCCCAGTGACAGTAGGGGCAGCAAGGCACGTATTGTATTGTTGCCATCGAGGATATCAAGATGGGGTTTATATCATATTGCATGAGTTTATCCCTCTACATCATGTCATCTTGCTTAAAACGTTACTCTGTTCTCTTGAACTTAATACTCTAGATGCATGCTGGATAGCTGTCGATGTGTGGAGTAATAGTAGTAGATGCAGGCAGGAGTCAGTCTACTTGTCTCGGACATGATGCCTATATACATGATCATACCTAGATATTCTCATAACTATGCCCAATTCTGTCAATTGCTAAACAGTAATTTGTTTATCCACCATAATACTGATGCTCTCGAGAGAAGCCACTAGTGAAACCTATGGCCCCGGGTCTATTTTCCATCATATTAATCTTATATCAACAAGCTATTTCCTTTTCCGTTTATTTTTCTTTCTTTACTTTGCATCTTTATCATAAAAATACCAAAAATATTATCTTATCATATCTATCAGATCTCACTCTCGTAAGTGTCCCTATAGGGATTGACAACCCCTATTTGCGTTGGTTGCAAGGATTTATTTGTTTTGTGCAGGTATGAGGGACTTGCGCGTGGCCTCCTACTGGATTGATACCTTGGTTCTCAAAAACTGAGGGAAATACTTACGCTACGTTGCTGCATCACCCTTTCCTCTTCAAGTGAAAACCAACGCAGTGCTCAAGAGGTAGCAATGTGCAACATGGTCACACAATCTACCAGGATCGGACCGTCACCATCTACCCAGGTATTCCATTTTAACCCTCTCGCCTTATCTTTCATTGTTGTACTAGTACTCTACTTACGTACTAGTAGGAGTACTTTTTACCTTGGAGTAATTTTCACCCACTAGTTGCAACCATTTTTGTTTTTCCATGTCTTACTATCTCATCCATGTAGCCAAGAGTGGCTATATATAATAAGCCGGTTATTTTAATTCCACTATACCGGAGTAGTACTATTTGCTACACAGTATTACTGACTGCCATATTTGAGCACAAAATTATTATGCATGGACCTTGAATATGTACGTCACCATGTGTCCAGATCTGAGATGCCGCGTGTACCAGATGAACGGCGCCGAGTTCGACCCCAGTGATGCTACGTGGGTGCCGAGGAACACTCTTGGAGAGTACTCGCTTTTCATTGGGGACAGCTACCCCATCGTGAAGCGGATGCCACCTTCCGTGCACAACACGGAAGGCCTGCCGTTCATGAAGCATGGTTGTGTCTTCAGTGCGCACCGCCGGATGAACGACATGCTGGGACACACTATCCCTGATTTATGCCGCTTCAGCTTGGACGAGTCTCCATCGTGTGGAACCGAACTAGAAAGCTGCGACAATTATTCCCGTTGCCCACCGCTATCGATCGTGCCATCCATGAATAACACCTGGGCCTGGAACCTGGAGGAAGACATGTAGCCCATGTATAACGTGTAAATGGAGTATGGTAATTTGCGAACGGTAGTGCTGTGAATATACGTAGACTAGTTGTGCAAAAATTTATCACATGAATTGGAGATGAACTTGTGTGGCATATTGGCATTTGTCCTTTAGAATTTATTACTAGTAAATGTGTTATGTGTACGTGCAACTTGTGTGGTTGTTGCACGGGCTCCAACACGCTCTTTCAGAAAAAAGGTGGCACAGCTTTGGATATACGTGACGTGGCGGCATCATACAGTATCATCGTTTGCTATAGTTGTAGTACAATCCTACTAGGACGACAACTCCTATAAAACATTATCCTTGGCTCTTTGCCTCTTCGGGAGGTTCAACAGTTCGTACTCGTGTGAACCTTGCACTTGGCTCTTCGCCTCTTCGGAAGGTCCAACAATTATGCTTCTGGCAATCTGACACCGATTGAACTGCTGCACGTCCATCGCGAGGGCGAGGGCGAGGGAGAGGGCGCTATAATCAAAACCCTCTCCTCGTCCTTCGAACCACCACGCGCGTGGGCAATGGAGAGGCGTAGTAAGCAAGTTTCTCCTCGTTCGGCGAGTTGATGGGACACATCAAAGCAGTACTAGTACTATTCCATACTGCGCCCTTTCTGGTTAATATGGCTTAATTTGAAACGAGAAAAATACACTGGCAGTCAACGTATGTAACAGTACGCTCTTTACGGTCACTATATTTAGTTTTGCGGTGATCATACAATCACTAGCTCATCGTAGAGCACCTTATTGCACCCTACTGACCGGCCACATAGTCGACGTGGCACTTTGTTGACTGGTTAAATTGTCACCTGGTTTCTGGGTCCCACCTGTCAGTTGGCAGAGCAAAGAAATCTGCTAAAAAACAAAGAGTGTAGTGCATCTACACTTGCAATGCATTTAGCCTTTAATGTAAATCGATATTGATTGACTAATGCATCAACTTGTGCTCTAGGTATAGGCTACATGTCTATCCTTAATTACAGCATGCAACGACCTTCATTTAATCTTCTTCTCTCAATGGTCGCATGCACACATAAGTCTGCTACTTTTGGGCGTTAATTATGCCCTGGTCAATGTGTAAATCTCCAAATGTACATTCTTTCACGGACGTAGGGAGTAGGTTGAGCACTTGAGCGTGAGCGTGTGTGTTGTGTCGTGTGCTGTGTGCCGCATGGGTGCGTGAGTGTTGCGTGCGTCCATGTGTACGTGTGAGTGTTGCATGTTGCATGCATGCATGAATGCATGGGGCTTATTCCCTCCCATTGACATGTTCATATTTCAAGCTTCCTCTGTTCCCTCCATATGGTGATACTCCCTCTATTCTCAAATACGGAGTAAAATCCTCCCTCTGTTCCCAAATACGGAGTATTTGTCTTTCTAGAGATTTCAACAAGTGACTACGTACGAAGCAAAATGATTGAAGTGAGCATAGAGGCATAGGGATAATGTAGAAAGGAAGTCTTCGCGATCCATTATTCCCCATCTCGGTCAGAGAGAACTATTCAACTAGTCTTCGCAGTGAAGTGACAATACACGCTGTAGTAGATGGGAAACTTAATGGATAAGCTGAACCAGCGTGTTGGTTTTACTAAATCAGCCTTACCCAGTACTGCCATAATGTTTGCCAGTAGAGCACGCTTCTGTCATCCATTAACTGACATATGGGCCCTCTTGTGGTAGAAACATATGCCATCGATGTAACTATTTATACTCTGAAGGACGGTATATTCTGGAAGTAGTAGTAGAATTGAGATTTAATGCACTTTCTTCCCCGTCTTCCACTCTTCTTCCTCCTCCTCCCTTCCCCATCGTCGGCCGCACAACATCCCCCCCGCTCTCTGCTCTCCCGCCCGTGCTATCTTCCTTGGTAGCTCGCGCGTACCATATCCCCCTGCTCACTACTCGGCCACACGAGGAGAAGCTTCTTCGCTCGCCTGCCTGAATCCACTTCCCCACTGGCTGCAGGCACTGAAAACCCCAATGGCAGAACTGGCTGACACGCAGAGCCGCGATTGGAATTCCCTCCCCGATGTTCTCTTGGAGCAGATCTATAATCGTATGGACCTACTCAGCACCGTCCGTCTGGCCGCATGCTCGGTGTCTTTGTACCGTCTACTCGTCTGCAACTGGCCGGCTCTTTTCAAGACACCCTGCTTGCTGATGCCCGATCCTCGCAAGTAGCCCAGACATCGACTTGACGATCCTACGAAGGTTGCCGTGGTGGCCGTCGACATGCTACCAGTACCCATCCACCTGTCCTTCATTCGCGACCACTACTGGGCGGGCATGAAGGCCAACTGGATCGTCCTCATCCACCAATCCGGTAGTCCGTGGCAGCTCATGGATATCTACACCCAGCGAGAGATCACCCTTCCATCTTTGGATACCGCCGCCATCGAGCCTCGCGGCCCGCCGGACACTCCTGCCTACTACGCACGAGACGCGTTGAGCTTTTGGCTCGACCTCTGTTTGCCGAAGGTTGTAATCTGCGAAGTTCCCACACCATCAGAAGACTACATGCATTACAAGCTCATTGCCATGTTCAACATGAGATTAGTCTATCTGGAATGCGGTGGCCATACATGGTTATGGCTCATCGTCGATCCTCTTTACCCAACACTTCTGTCTGATGCTATAGTGCATGATGGCATCATTTATGCGGTCAACGCACAAATTGGCTGCCTATACTGGTGGAATCTATCACCGTTTAATTGTTCTATCTCATCTCATCTTTACCTTAGGATTACGACTGCCTGTTCATTGTTACAAATTGAGAATGTATAGTGTGTCTATAACCACATCATTGCTATATGTTCCTCTCATTTCCTAGATTTTTATGACCACACATGTTATTGTTATAGTTGATATGAGAACAATTGGTATCTAATGATTTTTAGAATCGATATTATGAGTATAACCTCATGATTGCTATATGTTACTCTCATTTCCAGGATTTTTATAACAACACATGTTATAAAATAGAGTTGATATGATAACTTTAGTAAGTGCTATGGTAGAATATGAGTAGGCCCTGTCATATCTTTTTTCCTCTCATTGTTACATGATGTTTGAACCATGATATATTGCTAGAATATGAAAGCCATTGGCTTATTTTTTTAACTTGGGGTATGATTATGACCACGATATTGCAATTCTCTATCTATGATATGTGTCACTGTTATAATAATCTTAATTCCACACATACTCTGAACATGATTGTTTATTTTTGTCCTTTTTGTCTCCAATTTGAATTGTTGAAGCAGACGCAAATGCGCTGGCCTTCATGATTCCAGGACCTGGAATCATACCAGCTGATGGGTGGTGGTTTATCGCTCGTTCAGCTGACGGTGGACATTTGATGCTCATTTGCACGTACCAAAATGACCAAACCATTTCATCAAACCACACGCAGTACAATGCCTGGGGCATTCGTGACATTGATGGCCATGGCTGCTTCGTGTTCGAGAAAGATCCTAGCTCCGTTGGGCTAGGCGTATTCAACTGGAGCCAGGTTTACAGCCTCGGCAACCACTCCATGTTCCTCGGTCTCAATTATCCGATCATCCAACCAATCATCGATCATATCACCGGCCACGATTACCGTGCTATGCAACTTCCATTCGCCAGGGGGGGGGGGACTGTGTTTACACATCATACCATGGGTTTCATGAATCACCATATCCAAAGATTCGTCGACATAGCTTGTTGCGAGATAATCTTCAGTGTGTGAAAGGCATCAAGCTTCCATGTGATGGATGGCTTTTGCAAACCCGACATGTGGCGATGTGGTTCATGCCAATAGCAAATATGCACAACTTGATTCGTACTGATATGTAGACTGAGCCATGTATTCTGCTACTGTAGCACGACCCTCTTTTGTTGGATATTATGTACTGTTGTTAGTTTGAAGCACTCCTCTGGTTTGAAGGATAGATAACTTTTTGGGATGAAGTATATCCTAACTCACCTGTGCAGGATGTACTGATAATGATGATGGAGATTGTCGGAGTAATGGGCCACGGGTAGGCCAACCCGAGTCCCATAACCTTTCAAGACATCGGGGCAGGCTGCACCCCTCAAGACCCCGGGGCGAAGAGCCGCCTCCTGAGGAGTCAACGACAAGGCGGCCGAGTGCCCGCTCACGGCCGAGTCCTAGGGACGACTTCCAGAGAAGCCGGCTTTGGGGAGTCGGCCGACGACTCCAACAAACCATGACCTCATCGGAGGGGACGGGGCAAGGGCGTCACTACAGTGAAGCCCACTCCCCGCCCCTTACCAAGGGCAGTCATGGCCACAGCACGCCGTACCCGGGAAGATCTACGGGCGGCATGGCACTATTGCCCGGCCGGCCCTGACATCAGCACCATAGTACCAAGTCCTACCCCCATGACAGCTTGTCTGTATGGCCTGGAGGCAGCGGGGCCCACTAGTCAGCAAGACCTCGGGAGACGGCAGGAGAACCGCCAGTCGGACCCGTTGGGAGTCGGCCCGGGGGAGTCGGCCGAGCCCTCCCCCGGGGCCCATGCGCCATTAATCAAGATGAGATGGGGAGTGGCCACAGTGATCGCCCGCCAGGCGGCGGGGCTGTTGCCACGACCCCATGACCAAGCCTGCGTCATCAGAAGCACGGCTACAGTAATGAGCGGCCGGCAAGACCCCATGACGCGGCTTGTCGGCTCCATACCAGACCAGTCGGTAGGGCCCACCAGTCGGCGGGCCCCAGCAGTCGGCGGAGAAGTCGGAGGTCGAAGGCACTGACGGCTGGGCCCGCGCCCAGTCGAATTACCATTGAACCCCTAGGGGGTAGGCCTATATAAACCCCCTAGGGCACCCATGCAAGGGGTTGGATCCCAGTAGTTCTAGACCATACCAGATAGAAGGAGAGAGCTAGCCTTGCCCTCTTCTACCACTAGAAGCAGCTCAAGGAGCAACCGTGTAAACACTTGGCCATAGTGATCATGCGGAGACCCCGCAGAGCAGCAGTAGGGGTATTATATCCCCGGAGAGCCCCGAAGCTGGGTAACATTCGCTGGCGTGCATGTCTTCGCCTCATCCCGTTTCCAGGCACCGGCGACGTTCTACTCGCCGCCACCATGATAAGCCATCCGTTGGCATATGTCGCACCAAACCCCCGACATTTGGCGCCCACCGTGGGGCCTGGTGCACCGCTGTCCGGAGATCTGTTCTGGACGGGAACCCTTTTCCACCCTGGCGAGCGCAGCCAGCCAGGCACGCCAAGCGAAGTTTGCATCGACGCGCTGCGTGACGTTGAGATCGCCTGCGCAGCCAGCTCCTTGGCCGAACTTGTCGGCGAGGTCCGCCTCTCCGATGAACCTGCGTCCGACGCAGGCGCGGGTGGCCCTGAAAACCTCCTCGCGGGCCTCCTCGATCAACTCCACGTTTCCGGCGAGCCTGCCATAGACTTGGAGGTCGTAGGCTCCACCGACTCGATGCTGGTCGACTCCGACACCGCGTCGATCGACGCGTTCCCCACCAACGTGGAGGTCTATGACGAACCTCTCCCCCACGCAGAAAGCGACGGAAGCACCATCACTAAGGTGCTAGTCACCAGTCATGATGAGTTCCCTGGCGGAGGAGTGCCCGACTCACTCGGCGCAGCGCTGCAAGACCTGACTGCGCCCATTCCGGAAGATGCTGACGCGGAAACGTTAGAAGCGCGCCGCCTTCAGCTCGTTGAAGGCGCGAAGAAGCTCGGCAGCATGAGACGCTTGTCAAAAGCTTACCAGCTGGAGATGGATCGCGCCGTTGGCGGCTCGCCGGCCCCGGCAGGGCCCAGCCGCCTTTGCGCGGTCCAGCAGCGCGGCGTAGCCATTGCCAGCCTGTTTGGGGCTAGCCGCCCCATGTACGCTACACCGGCGGAGAACATCCGAGCCACCCAGGCAGCGGCGGATGAGCTGGACAAATTCGAGGGCAAAGAACGCCGCCTCATGATGGAGCGAGTCCAGCGGCTCCTCGACGCGGCCGCCGCACAGAACGAGGCCGGCTGCCGCACGGAGGCGCCGTTGCGGCCAAACAACGACCCGCACCGAGATCAAGGCGCGACGTCTCGGACGCTGACCAGCGGCGCCCGAGGAAGAAAAGACAAGGAGCCGGCTGCCAGCCACAGTCGGACTCGCATTTCCATAGAGCGCGACCGAGATGGCCGCCCGAGAGCAGTGGTACGACAGGATGACTGTCCGCCTCCCCCTCCCCACAAGGAGAGGCGAGTCTCCCCGCCGCCTATTGACCATCCGACTCTCGATGACCGCCTTAGCCGCCGAGAGGGAGTTGGAGAGAACGACTCCCGCCACCGGATCGACCGACTTCACCGGTCCCTAGCGCTGGAAGAAGAAGACGAGCTGGGTCCGCCTTGTTTCGGGCCCCGCATTCGGGACGAGCCCTTTCCTAGAGGGTTCACGCTCCCAAGAGACACGCCCAAGTATACCGGCTCCGTGAAGCCAGAAGACTGGCTAGTCGACTACTCCATGGCTGTCAGCATAGCAAACGGCAACAAGCGTGTCGCCGTAAAGTACGTTCCGCTCATGCTCCAGGGCACAGCCCGGACATGGCTAAACAGCCTAAAGCCCCGCAGCATCAACAGCTGGGTCGACTTCACTGAAGCGTTCGTCCACAACTTCACCAGCATGTACAAGCGTCCTACCAAGCCTCGTCAGCTCTCCTTGTGGATGCAAGGTCCTGACGAGTCGACTCGCGACTACCTCACGCGTTGGGCTGAGCTCCGGAACTCTTGCGAGGGCGTGCACGAGGTGCAGGCCATCGAGTACTTCACAGCCGGGTGCCGAGAAGGCACCCTCCTCAAGCACAAGCTCCTCTGCGATGAGCCAGAAACCCTCGACGAGTTGCTGATCATAGCGGACAAGTACGCCACGGCTGACTCTTCCATGAAGGCGGAAATTCAAATCAGCACAACTGGCAAAGTAGCTCCTTAGGCTCCAAGAACTCCGGCGTCAGACGCCGGCTGGCGACAATAGCAGGGCGACAACAAGCGCAAGGCCCCGCAGCCGGCTTCAGGCAGCTGGCAGGTCGCAACCATTGAAGCCCCGCAACGAGAAGAGCAGCCTCCGCCCAAGCGATAGAAAGGCGGCAAGCCGAACTGGTTGCCGGCCTTCTCGTATGAGCAGACCTTGGATGGACCTTGCAAGTTCCACAGCGGCGCGAAGCCGTCGAATCACACCACCCGGAGGTGCCACTGGCTCACCAGGATCGCCAAGGGAGACGGCCTCCTGCACCCCCGCCTGCTGGGCAGCCGCCTCCGCCTCCGCCCCAGCAGCCGGCAGTCAGGCCAGTCAGCGCAGTACAAGATGAATACCCTGAAGAGCATGTAGCCTATGTGGTGGTCACCAGTGTGGCTGATGATCGACGCAGCAGGCGGCTACAGCGACAAGAGGTGAACGCAGTAGCCTCAGAGACGCCAGAGTTCATGCACTGGTCTGAGAAGCCCATCAGCTGGAGCAGGCCTGACCACCCAGAAGTGATGCCGAGTCCGGGTTCCCACTACTAGAAAAAGGGCTATATATGGGATTGACACTAATGGCGCACCAGACAAGCGGTGCGCCATTAGTATATACTAATGGCGCACCACCTTCTGATACGCCATTAGAGTTGAAACTACTAATGGCGCACCTGGCCCAGGGTGCGCCATTAGTATCAATTTTTTTTAAACTAGTGCGCCTGTCCAAACATACTAATGGCGCATCCAGACACAGTGCGCCATTACTAGTTGTAACTAGTAATGGCGCACCTGCCGGAAAGTGCGCCACTAATGTTGTTTTTTTATTATATTTTTTATTCTCTTTTTTGCAAAACTACTATTGGCGCACTATTCCACCGTGCGCCATTACTAGTTTAAACTAGTAATGGCGCACTGTGGGACAGTGCGCCATTAGTATGTTTTTTTTGCAAAACTACTAATGGCGCACCACCAGAAGGTGCGCCATTAGTAACCTGGATTACTAATGGCGCATTTAGAGTTGGTGCGCCATTAGTAAGTGGGCAGCAACAAGATATTTTGGACAGCCTCTCCTACCCACACTCACTTTCTCCCCACTTCATTCTCTCCACCTCCTCCTTGTCTCGGGTGCCTCCTCTTTTTCACCTCATTTCCACCATAGATTCATTCAATTTAAGTGGTTAAATTACCTTGTTTTGATAGGTAAGTAAGGGGGGAAGCTATATTTATGTTGTTCTCCCTACAACAATGTGCACATGCACTTTTTATGGCCTAGCTAGATCTATGTATGTTCATGGTGTTGCATATGTTTGTGGTGTTGCATATGTGTTTGTGTTTGGAGGTGTACCGGTATTTAAAATGCGATAGTTGCCAATATTTTGCCGGAATGTTGATTCATTTCCGTTTCGGCGAGAATTTTGGCATTAAGCATTCTTTTTGGTCCTATTTTTAGGGAAAGTCATGCCAAATATTTTATTGGTTCTAAAATATCGTTTTGCTCTACCCCGCAGGCGACCATGGTCTGCATGATGACCGAAGGCATCGTGAATAGGTTTTTGAGGTCCGCGAAGGCCGAGATGCTTCAAAAGAACGAGACGGAGATAAGATGTCCATGTCGAAGATGCAAGCTGAAGAGCCTTATTGCGGACCCGGAATCCGGGCAGGTGCGGGACCACCTGCTCTTGCGTGGTTTCATGGATGGCTATCGGTGGCAAGGTGATGAATATGACTACGAATTCGTCCATGGGGGCCGGGCAAGAAATGATGAAGGGCAGCAAGACAACCACCGCGGCTCGGGCGGGCGAGAAGATGAAGAATCCCCAGGAGATGATCACAACGGTGATGCTGTACACAGTCATCATGTAGAAGATGCAGGACATGATGATGAGGAAGATGCCGGAGCAGACGACGGGCATGATCATGAAGATGATGATGCCGGTGGAGCAGACGACGCTGGACCATCGATGGGCTGGGTGCAGGACCCTCATATTCAAGAGCTGCTTCTCAAGCAGACGGATAATGCAAGAGCTGCCGCCCGAGAGAAAGCCAAGATGGATCAACTTGAGTTAGACGCGTTTACTCCATTGTATAAAGGATGCAGGCCCGAGGATACCCGCCTGAAAGTAACGCTCATGGCTCTGGAGATGAAGGTAAAACACAAAATGACCGACGCATGCTTCGACGAGAACATGTCATTCTAGCACGAACGTCTTCCCAAGGGGAACAAGTGCCCGACCAGTTTGGAGGAGGGGAAGAAAATTGTGTGTCCTCTGGATTTACCGCACGTGAAATACCATGTGTGCATGAACAATTGCATCATTTATCGGCACGAGCACGCGGAGTCTACCATATGTCCGGTGTGTGGCGTCACTCGATACAAGAAGAGGAAGAAAGCTCCTCGAAAAGTGGTGTGGTACTTTCCGATCACTCCTCGTCTACAGCGGTATTTCGCGGACCCTAAGGTAGCAAAGCTCCTGCGTTGGCACGCGGATAGGGAGGAGAAGAAGCGAGAAGATGACGCAAATGATCCGGAGATAGATAAAAAAGACAAGATGCTGAGTCACCCTAAGGATGCGAGCCAGTGGCAAGCGTTGAACTTCGAAGACCCAGAATTTGGGAACGATCCAAGGAACATCGTGCTGGGCGCGAGCACCGATGGAGTCAATCCGTTTGGCAGCCAGAGAAGCACACATAGCACCTGGCCTGTGTTTGTGTGGATGTACAACCTTCCCCCCTGGTTGTGCATGAAGAGGAAGTACATTCACATGAGTATGCTAATTGAAGGACCGAAACAACCAGGGAACGACATCAATCTGTATCTGGGGCTGCTGAAAGAGGAGCTTGACACGTTGTGGAAAACGACAGCCAATACGTGGGACAACGCAGAGAAAGAATATTTCCCTATGAGAGCCGCGCTGCTCACGACGGTGCACGACTATCTCGGTTACGGATATGTCGCGGGGCAGGTGGTCCACGGATTTACTGGATGCGTCAGGTGCATGGATGACACAACATATCGCCAGCTAGATAGAGATCCCGGGTCTTCGAAAACCATGTTCATGGGACATCAAAGGTGGCTTCGTGACGATGACCCGTGGAGAAAACGCAAGGATCTGTTCGATGGTGAAACCGAACCCCGAGGATGCCCGCGTACGAGGAGCGGCGAGGAAATAGACGAGCTGTTGAAAAATTGGAAAGACTTCCCACTGCCGGGAAAGAAGCAAAAGGCGCCGGAGCCGGGAAAGAAGCGAAAGACGCCAGAGCCGCTGCTGAAGGTATGGAAAACGAGGTCTGTTTTCTGGGACTTGCCGTACTGGAAGATCCACCATGTGCCTCACAGCCTTGATGTCATGCATATCACGAAGAACGTGTGCGAGAGTCTGCTTGGTACCCTGCTCAACATGCCAGAGAGGACCAAAGATGGGCCGAAAGCAAGGGCAGACTTGAAATCAATGGGCATCAGGCAGGAGCTTCACGCTATATATGGTGATCATGATGATGATGATGATGATGAGGTGAAGCAGGACACGGAAAGTCGTCGCAAAGGCAAAAAGGCCAAGAAGACCGGAAATGACTACCCTCCTGCGTGCTTCACTCTAAGTCAGGAGGAGATCGAGCAGTTTTTCACCTGCCTCGTAGGAGTAAAACTTCCTTACGGTTACGCGGGGAAGATAAGCAGATACCTAGACCCAGCGAAGCTGAAGTTCAGCAGGATGAAGTCTCACGACTGTCACATGCTGATGACGCAGATACTTCCAGTTGCAATCCATGGGATCATCGACGCGCACGTCCGTGAAACCCTATTTGGCCTATGCAACTTTTTCGACGTCATCTCTCGGAAGTCTGTTGGCGTGAGGCAACTCAGAAGGCTACAGGAAGAGATCGTGGTGATACTATGCGAGCTTGAGATGTACTTCCCGCCCGCATTCTTCGACGTTATGGTGCATCTGCTGGTCCATATCGTGGACGATATCATCCAACTCGGGCCGACGTTCCTGCACAGCATGATGCCGTTTGAAACGATGAATGGTGTCATCAAAGGATACGTTCGCAACATGTCACGTCCAGAGGGAAGAATAGCCAGGGGCTTTCTGATCGAAGAGTGCATCTAGGCATCGAGAACCCCGTTGGTCTGCCCGTCAACAGGCACCTCGGCAGGCTCGCTGGATGGGGTCACCGTGAGGGTCGTCGTGAAATGCATGTCGACTTCGAGGGTCGACTCGCCGACTTTGAAAGAGCAAACCTAGTCGCGCTACAACACATAGACGTGGTCGATCCTTGGGTGGTATAGCACAAAACCTTTATTAAGAAGACGTACAATGACCGAGGCCAACAGAGGACGGACGGAGATATACTCAAAGAGCACAACTCATGTTTCACGCGTTGGTTCAAGCAGAAGCTTTTGTCGTACCCTTTACATGAGGATTTTCCGCGGAAGAACAACTCATATTCGCGTTGTCACAGGGCGCCGAGAACAACCTGATGACCTATGAGGCGTACGATATCAACGGCTACACATTCTACACCGAGGCCAAGGACATGAAGAGCGATGGTTATCAGAACTCCGGGGTAACGATGGAATCCTACACCGGTAACGACAAGGACAGATACTACGGAAGGATCGAGGAGATCTGGGAGCTGAGCTACGCTGGAGAGAAGGTCCCGATGTTCCGTGTCAGATGGTCCAAGAGCGTCCTAAAAGAAGACCGGTATTTCACCACCATGGTTATACCCGAAGCCAAATCCAAGACCGCGGGCGCAAACGTCACCGCGAAAAATGAGCCATGGGTACTGGCTTCCCAAGTGGACCAATGCTTCTTCATTACCGACCCGTCAAAGCCCAGTCGTGTTGTCCTGAGGATAGGCAAAAGGAAGATCATCGGAATGGATGGAGTAGCCAATGAGCAAGACTTCGACAAGTACGGTGACCCGAGGATCGAACATGACAACGATGATGAAGTAGCAGCATACACCACAAGAAGAAGCAGGACCACCCTACCTAAAGGACGTCCGTTCCACAGAAGAACTCCATTTGCGAAAAAGAAGGGCAAGAAGACTGTGAACAAATAGCTAGCTAAGATCGATTGTATTTAAATCGTAGCCTTCATTTCTCGATTGTATTTCATGGGCACTTTTTGAAATATCATGAATATTTTTAAATTTCATGGACACTCGATCTCGATCCCCCTCCATCTCGATCGCTATCCCACCTTGCCAGATCTGGTCCCCCTCGCCGCCGAGCACCCCCCGGTCCACCGGCCGCCGCCGCCGACCCCCCGCACCCTCGATTCCCCTACTCAACCGCCGCCGCCGACCCCCCGCACCCCTCCGCTACTCAACCGCTGCCGCCGACCCCCCGCACCCCGCGCACCGTCCCCCGCTCCACCGGCATTACTGTTTGATGATATTTTTTGAAAAATTATTACTGTCTTATAAAAAAATATTACTGTTACTGTCTTATATAAAAAATATTACTGTTATGATTTAAACAAGTTTAAAAAATTATTACTGTGTTATAAAAAAATACTAATTGGTGCGCCATTAGTATGGATGTACTTATGGCGCACCGAGGGGTGGTGCGCCATTAGTATTGTGCCATAGCTATAAGGAAAAAAAACTACTAATGGCGCACCATGGTGAGGTGCGCCATTAGTATGGATGTACTTATGGCGCACCGAGGGGTGGTGCGCCATTAGTATTGTGCCCGATCCCGCCTTCCCTCTCCCCCTCGCCAGTTCCCTCTCCCTCCCTCCACCGCGCCGCCACCACTGCCCCGACCCACTGCGCCGCAGCCGCCCACGCGCCCCCGCCGCCTCCCTCTCCCCTTCCTCCCCCTCGTCGCCAGCGGCCCGGACGCCGCCCCGTCCACCTCGTCGGGCTCCTCCTCCCGCTCCCACCAGCAGCCGCCGCCGGAAGTTGTTGCCCTCCCACTGCCGCCGGACGCCGCCCCCTCCCCGTCGTGCTGAGCATCCAGGCGAGACGCCGGCGCCCCCCTCTTCACCGCCCTCGTCGACGACGCCCCGCCTCTTCCTCCTCTTCCACGCCGGCCGCTGCCGACCTGCCGCTGCCTCATCACCGGACAGTGAGCTCCTCTTCTACTCTCGTGCGCGTGCTACCTGCTGCCGCTTGACCCACCGGTGTTGTGCTGCTGCTTGCGCTACTGTTCTGTTGTGCCATGGATGGGTGGTTGTGCTGATGCTAGCTAGTGGCCGCTGTTCTAAAAAAATGGTCAATTTTTCAATTGAAGCATATGTAGAGTCAGTGTACATGATGGTCATTGCTATGTGAATTTGTCAATTGAAGCATGTATACACGGTGTGCATTTTACTTGCCAATTGATATGTGTGGAGAGAGTGTGCATTGCTATGTCGCCTGTTTATAGTACGTGATGCAACTTTTATCTTTTGATTGATACACTAGTATATTGTACACGTCGCACGAGTGATACAATTATCATATCTTATAGGTGTCATGCCTCAGTACGGCAGTCTGGCACATAGGTGAAGTATACAGATGCAAGAACAGAAATGCATCTGTAGCTGGTTAATGTCCCAAGTGTTTACTGAATGCAAGTAGCAGCACTGATGCGAATGCGATGTCCCGTGCTTCCTAAACCCCAAGTGTTGGTTGGTTTCTCTTATGTTTCGACATGCCTGACTCATAAAAGTATGCATTGTAGCCGTGAAAGTGCTCGGTTTATGGTTACTTCTTACTTGGTGCCGGTCATCTGTGTGCGCGCGCTTTGATTTGCAGTATGCAGGGGGTTAGAGTAAAGTGCAGGAATTTGAGTGCCTAGTTCTCAGGTCTCAGCTCCCAGCTTGATTGATACTCATGTTATTAAGTCTGAACTAGTGAACATATGCGGTTGAAGATGATACGTTTCTGGAAGTTAACTTGCATCTAAACAGAGGCAACTCTGCATTTTTTCTGAATCACATTTCAGGAAAAAGTTAAATCGAATGTGGTAACAAATGCACCAAAAGATCAAGCAGGGTCACTGCTGTAGATTGCAGTGGCATGGATATTTACACCACATTGCTTGTTGACACTCAAACTACAATACATCAGGCCTTATTATAAGTAGCGAAACCATGGACTGAAGAGGCTCAGCCACATAGTGACCTGACTGAGTCATTCTAGTTTCTTGTATGTGTCCAGCCGGTTTAGAGCACCGTCTAGCAGAGCCTTCGTACTGTTGCTGATCACTTCCCTTGATTGTTTCAGCTCAGTCTTGCCTGCAATGAACCAATTCTCCTTTTATCAATTTGATTGGCTCCTATTATAATTGCAGAGGATAAGAAGAACTTGCTCTGTTCTTGCTTGTACACCAATCTCTGCTTCAACTCCTGCATTTACTTTCATGTAACAGTCTTGTACCCAATGCTTCAGTGGCAGTGCATCCTAAGCAATGGAGGCCTTTTTTCACATGCCAATGTATTTTCCATGTTGTGATGGAGGCCTTTTTTGCCTTGTCCACCCGAGAGGCCCTTGAGTTTGCTGGAATGTCGATTAACTTCTGTTCCGGCAAATTCAGGTACTCCATATGTCCTATTTTCAGCAAAGGTCATGCTGAAATTTTCCGTGAATTTTAGCATGACTTTGCTAAAAATAGGACATATGGGGTACTTGTGAATAATGCATGGGCCGGGGTATCTTAGTAGTTAATTAAGTAGGATCAAGTGCCCCGGCGTACTTGTGACTAATGCATGGCTTTTAGGGTGCCTCGGTGTCGATAAAAACTGAAATTATGAAAGCTTATGCTTTTAGGGTGCCTCGGCGTCGAAAAACCCTCAATGATAAAAGCTTAGCTTTTAGGATGCCTCGGTGTCGACAAACCCTAAATGATGAGACCATGATCTTGTTCCTTGACAATAACCAACTTTTTGACCAAACTTTGTTCCTATTTATAGAGAAACATGGCCAACAACGATGAGGCCGGGGGTTCGGGCGGCAAGAAATTCTGGGAGCTGTCCCAGGAGATGGAGGAACAACCTCACTTGTATGAGGACGCAGCCTTCCCCACCGATCCTGAGACCACTGATGGTACCGCCGAGGATGACCCCACTGATGCCACCACTGATGGTGCCGCCGAGGATGCCACCAATGATGATGGCGGCGCACGCACAGATGGCAGCCAACCGAAGAGGCAACGAAAGGACCGGCGCCCGACCGTGCTCCGCACCCTCAAGGAGGAAGTTACTGAAGTGGACTCCGACGGGAATCCAACGGCGCCCGAACGAATAGTCAAGGGGTACTCGCTTCAGCTCGGGTGCATTCTTCGGAGCACCGTCTTGATCAACACCGAGAACCTGAGACATCCTGACCGAGGGAATTTGCGCAACCTCCTCTTCACGAAGCTGCACGAATGATACAAGTTCCCCGCTGAATTTGAAAACACAAGCCTCAAAGGGAATAAAGTGAACAATGCTGCCCTCACGAAGATGAGCAAGGCCCTGTCTACTTGGAAAAGCAATGTGAAGAGAATGATCGAGAAAGGTGAGAGTTATGAGAAGATCAAGGAGAAAAATCCTTCGATCACCGAAGATGACTACAACGACTTCAAGATCAATTGCTCGAGCACCGCAAACTCCGAATCAAGTAAGTGGGGGAAAGAAATGCGGGAGCTGAACTTAGGGGAACACACACTCGGTCCTGGCGGTTACAAAGTGGCGGAGCCTATATGGGACAAGGAGGAGGCGGACCGTGCCGAGCAAGGCCTACCGCCCCTCTTCGATAAATACGGTGACAAGCAGACCAGGAACTTTGTCAGGGCCCGGTACAAGAAGGACCCGAAAACAAAGGAGCTTACCACGGATCCGAAGACCAGGGCGCTTGAGCTTGTTTTGGTAAGGAATACACCCCCGTGTAATTAGCTCCATATGGTTGCATTCTAATTAATGAAGCCAAATTTCTAAATAGTTCACATTCCTTCCGCAGGCGACTGAAAGCAGTAGCGCGGGGTCGACTAAGAGCAACCCTTGGGACACCACTCTAAATAGGGCGTTGAATGTAATGAAGAACAAGGATAAGCTCAGTAAGCCGACGTCAGCTGGTCGTGTGGCCGGCAAAGGCTTGTCGACAAAATGGTCGTCATACTATAACACTGGTGGGCGAAAGGAGAAAAAGACCAGCTCGGAAAGCCAGGCGCGCGAGGTTCAAGAACTCAGGGCACAGGTGGCGCGGATTTCGGAGATTGTCCAAGAGCAAGTGCAACAACAACTTGGAGCGACGATCACCGCCATTGTGCCTACCTTGATCCAGGGGATTAGTGCGTGGATTGCGGGCGGCCAATAGGGGCCGCCCCCGATTCCTAGCTTCACGGCCAGCAACTCGCAGAACGCGATGGCGGGGCCATTGGTGTCTCCGGCGGAGGCGGCATTGGTGTCTCCGATGCCAGCACGGGAGCTTAATGCACCCGGGTGTACGTCGGCCGGCACCTCTGCAGCAAGCGGCCCCTCTATCAACTGCACGCCCGCCGTTGGCGGTGCCTCGACATTTGCCGAGCTCGACGCCATCATCACTGTAACTAAATTAAGCCTCTCTCGGCCGAGCACTTCATCTCCTTGCCTTTGACTGGGCATCCCTGACGCCCTACATGTTTTCGCAGGGCGCCGCCGACGTTCCGTGCACTCTCCTGCACTTCGTGAACAACGAGTTGGTCGATGTCGCCAAGGGCAAAATCATTCAACCGGGCAACCCCTTGTTCCACGGTACCCAGATGCCACCCAACTTGTTTAGGGTTCAATTGGTTCGGGTGCTGCCAGGCTGCGATGAGTTGTTACCTCCGATTCGACCCGTCGGGGCCGACGATGATGACGTGATGACCCTCAGCGCCTGCCTGAGTTGGCCCCTGCTTTGGCCGAAGAGCCAGATTCGTTTGGGGGCGGGGGACACCACCCCAAAGACAACACCGCCAGTCGTGCCAGCGCCAAGTCGGCCCCATGGCAAGACCGCCGCAACGGTGCCGGACATCCCTATGCCACTGGATCCAAACATGCATATGGCACAGGATCAGAACGATGACGACGACGATACATTTGCCAACGTCGATCAGTACTTTGCCGATCATGGGTACGGTGGCGACTTCATGGGGCCTCCTTCTCAAGAACCCAACCCAACAAAAGACGTGCGCGATCTAGCTGGTACCGTGGAGAAGCTAAGTTGCAACAGGCGTCGTCTGCAGTTCAGCTCTCAGGAGACGCCTCCAGCTGCCGACTTCACCGAGCCTCAGATAGGCGAGGTGCGAAATATGATCAGCCCCAACACACTCAAGAAGGCGGTCTGTGAGCAGAACTCGGTCCCATTACAGGAGAAGAAGAAGGCAAGCAAAAGAAAGACTAACAAGCGTGCGGGCCAGCCGGCACCGAGTACGATCCGTGCTCAGGACGGGCCACCTTCACCTGAGGATATCTCGAGGAGGGTGCATGTGGCGGGTAGGCCGATGCTACCGAGAAATATGCTCGATGCTGCAACCGGTGCTATGTGGAGGGCAAGGGCTATGTGGAGGGTGCATGTGGAGGGCAAGGGCTTTGTGGATAACTCCATCGGGGGTACGATCGTCCTGCGGTTTGATGACATCCACGCTATGTTCAACCTTCATCCGCTGCACTACACCTTCGTTCGGCTATTTTCGCTGAGTATGGAGATGCGGATCATTCGCGACAAGACCCCGGACATCGTGATAGTCGACCCCTTCTACATGCGTGCCAAGATCTTGGGCAGCGCTGGGGACCGGCAAGTCGCGAGTTCTTACCTCGAAGGCGTCATTCTGGCAAACCAAGATAAGAATAACTTCCTTGTGCCTTACTTTCCCGAGTAAGTCCTCCCCTCAACCGCCCCGTAACATATGAATTCTTAGATTTCAATCGTTTTTCTTTTAACGTTCCGTGTTTTCTGCAGTGACACACGTTGCACGCTCATCCTCCTAAGCCCCAAATATTCCATGGCCACGTATTTCGACCCGGACCGTCAGTCGAACGTAGACTACACAAATGTCAAGAAGGTTCTTGATGATGTTCTCCCCGGCTATGTCAAATCTGGAGGCACCTTCACCAGGCCTATTCGTAAGTACGGCAAGCACGTGTTCTCCCACAATACGACGTTCTGCTGCGTCAAGCAGCCGCCTAGCGGTCAGAAGGGTGCCTACTACGCCATCCATCACATGCGGGCGATCGTACGGGACCATCATCAACTTTTGCTACCGAGTAGACTCAAAGATTGGGCCGCGAGCGTGTCGGCAATCCAGGACGCGGACATCAGACAAGAATTCTTTCGCATCCAGTTGGAGTTTGTGGAAATCATCCATCAAGATGTCCTTCGTACCGCGGGGCAGTTCTACCTCAGAAATCAACCGTCCAACAGTGACATCGACACAATCCTACAAATGCAGGCTGACAACGCCCGTTCTTTCATGACTCCCACGATAGACGGCGGCTTCATCCACGCTCCGATCCCTTGAGTCGAGTCGAAAGCAGTGATGCTGTGTCTAGTTCTGAAACATCGATTGGCTCATGTTGTAATTAAACTTTAATTAACTTGTAGTATGTCTCTTTGGTTTCGAGAGTCGTTCAACTTAAGATGTAATCGATGCTATTAATGTCTTGCTTTTCTCTTCCGATCGTTCTGTTGCATACTTATATATTGCTTATGTATTGTCTGTGAATTGGTACTAACGTTTCGTTTGGCTACTGCATAGCGATGCCGTGGTATGTCGTGTACAAGGGTAAGGTTCCCGGAGTCTACGACGACTGGGAGGAGTGTCGGAGATAGGTTCATCGATTCAGCGGTAACAGTTACAAAGGGTACGCCACTAGGGCCGAGGCCTAATCTAGATACGCCCGCTATCTAGCGGGAGAGGGGAGGGAGCGTTGGAGGAACTGGATGAAAACGAGTTTTATCGTGATGATGCTCATTGTGATGACCGCAGCTCTCTTCTATGTGATGGTAGTTTAGATGATCGATATCGACTTGTAATGTGAAGACAAACTCGCGGTCTCGAGACTTGTAATATAATGTTCTATCTTTGTTCGGTCTTTTCAATTCGGAGACTAATATGATGACTTGTATTCGGAGACTAAAATGATGAATTGTATTCAGAGACTAATCTTCTATTGTATTCGATGAATCTGTTGTTGATGTGTGCTGTCTATATTTTGTCCAATTATACATTTTGTAACCTGTGCAAAAAAACAGAAAATTAAAAAAAAACCTAATATTCATACTAATGGCGCATCACATCATAGTGCGCCATTAGTATGCCAAAGGATACTAGTGGCGCATCATTAAACAGTGCGCCATTAGTATGCCGAGGTTACTAATGGCGCATCCTGTTGTTGTGCGCCATTAGTATGCTAAAGCACCTGGGTATACATGGCCCCCTGGGATGCATACTAATGGCGCACTGTTATATATACTAATGGTGCATCTGAGGTGCGCCATTAGTATAGTAGATACTAATGGCGCACCAGTGGTGCGCCATTAGTAAAATATACTAATGGCGTGGCACTAATGGCGCACCACTAATGCGCCATTAATGGCCAAATTAGGTGCGCCATTAGTAGGCCTTTTCCTAGTAGTGTCCTACGCCTTGGTCCTGGACACCACCTTTGCCACGGACAAATGGGCCGCGTGTTTCTCACGAGTTCTGATAGACGGGGGTAGCAGCATCAATATCTTGTACAAGGACACCATGGAGAAGTTAGGAATCAAGCAAAGACAACTTTAGAACAGCCGGGCTGTGTTCCACGGCATTGTTCCTGGGCTTTCCTGCTCACCAATCGGCAAGATCCTGATTGACGTCCTCTTTGGGGACAAAGATCACTTCCGAAGAGAGTTTGTTTGGTTTGAGGTGGTGGACCTTGAGAGCCCATACCATGCGCTACTTGGCCGACCCGCCTAGGCCAAGTTCATGGCGGTCCCCCACTACGCCTGCCTCAAGATGAAGATGCCCAGTTCTAGGGGAATTCTGACTGTGGCTGGCGACTACCGGAAGTCGTCCGCTTGCGCGGCCGAGAGCAGTCGGCTGGCCGAGTCCCTGGTGATCGCAGCCGAGAAGCGACTCCTTTAACGAGTTGTGGCGATGGCCGACAAGCAGCCGGAGATATCGCCCGACCCGAAGGAGTCGGAAGCCGAAGGTTCGTTCAAGCCGGCCAAAGAGACAAAGAAGATACCCTTGGATCCAGAGCACCCAGAGAGGTACGCCGTCATAGGTGCAAACCTCGATAGCAAATAGGAAGGCGAGCTCGTCGATTTCCTTCGTGAGAATCGGGACATCTTCGCATGGTCTCCTAAGGACATGCCAGGTGTACCGACGGATTTCGCCGAGCACAAGTTACATGTTCGATCTAATGCAAAGCTGGTCAGGCAGCCCCTGCGGCGCTTATCAGAAGAAAAGAGAAGAGTTGTCGGAGAAGAGATAGCCCGACTCCTAGCAGCCGGCTTCATTATGGAAGTTTTCTTCCCGGAGTGGCTGGCAAATCCGGTCCTGGTGCTAAAGAAGAACAAGCAATGGAGAATGTGTATTGACTACACGAGCCTCAACAAGGCCTTCCCCAAGGACCCATTTCTCTACCAAGAATTGACCAGGTGATAGACTCCACAGCCGGATGCGAGTTGTTGAGTTTCTTGGTTGCATACTCGGGATATCACCAGATCAAGCTGAACGCGGCTGACAGATTGAAGACCGCCTTCATCACGCCGTTTGGAGCATTTTGCTACCTCACCATGACGTTCGGCTTGAGGAATGCCGGCGCCACCTTTCAGCGTTGCATGCAGAAGTGCCTCCTCAAGCAGCTCGGCAGGAACGCCCACGTCTACGTAGATGACGTGGTGGTGAAGACGGAAAAGCACGGAATACTGTTGGAAGACCTCAAGTACACCTTTGAGAACCTACGCCGGTTCCAGATCAAGCTCAACCCTGAGAAGTGTGTCTTCGGAGTACCAGCTGGCCAGCGGCTAGGTTTCCTGGTCTCTGAACGTGGCATAGAATGCAACCCAGTAAAAATCAAGGCCATCAAGAGAATGGAGGTACCCAGCCGACTGCTGGATGTGCAGAAGTTCACGGACTGCTTAGCATCCATCAGCCGATTCATCAGTCGGCTGGGCGAGAAAGCTCTCCCCTTATACCAACTCATGAATAAGACCACTTTTTTCGAGTGGAACCATAAGGCAGACGAAGCTTTTCACCAGTTGAAGAAGATGCTGACTACTCCACTCATCCTGGCGGCTCCGACTCCTAAGGAACCTATTCTCCTGTACATCGCTGCCACCAGCCGGGTAGTCAGCACAGTCATGGTAGTGGAGCGCAAGGAGGAAGGCAAGGTGCTGCATGTCCAGAGACCAGTATATTACCTGAGCGAGGTACTGTCGACCTCCAAGCAGAACTACCCCCACTACTAGAAGATGTGCTACGGCGTACACTTTGCTGCCAAGAAATTGAAGCCTTATTTTCAGGAGCATCCAATCACGGTGGTCTGCACGGCTCCACTTGCCGAGATCAAATCACAAGCACTGGCCGACTTCCTCATCGACTTGGCCGAGACCCAGTACCTGCCTCCAGCGCCTGACTCCACCCATTGGCGGATGCACTTCGACGGCTCCAAGATGTGCACCGGCTTGCGAGCCGGCGTCGTCCTCACCTCTCCCAAAGGCGACAAGCTCAAGTATGCACTGCAAATCCATTTTGCCGCATCCAACAACGTTGCCGAGTACGAGGCGCTCATTCACGGGCTCCGGCTTGCCAAAGAACTTGGCATCCGCCGGATCTTGTGTTATGGCGACTCGGACTTAGTGGTCCAGTAGTCATCTGGCGACTGGGACGCGAAAGACGCAAACATGGCGAGCTACTGTTTCCTCGTGCAGCAAGTCAGCGGGTATTTCGAAGGGTGCGAGTTCCTCCATGTGCCAAGAAACGACAACGACCAAGCAGACGCCTTGGCACGAATCGGCTCTACCCGCCAAGCAATACCATCTAGCATCGCCCTTCAACGCCTCCTCAAGCCGTCTGTCAAGCCTTCACCAGAATCAGACTCCATTTTTGAGCCGGCTCCTCCCGAAGACGGCGGATCCGACTCCAGAGCTCCGGCAGATGGAAATGGGACTTTGGCGGATGACTCCAAAGCCGCCACAGTCGAGCCCGGCCCGGGGACTGCGGTGGCGGACTCGAAGATTCCAGAACTCGGCCCAAGGACCACGCCAATCAGCCTGGGGACTTCATCAACCCAGCAAGCGGCTGTTGACTCCAACCCGCCGCCTCCCAGCCCAGCCGCCCTCGTCCAACTCGCAGTTCTGGTAGTCGAAGAAATAGCAGCACCCTCATGGGCCCAGCCCATCCTCAAATTCCTGGTGAACAAAGAGCTACCAACTGATGAGACCTCAGCTCGGCAAGTACAACGCCGGGCGGCAGCCTATACCATAATCAACAGAGAGCTGGTCAGGCGCAGCATCACTGGTGTCTACCAGCGCTGCGTAGAGCCATAGCAAGGCCAGGCGATTCTCAAAGACATCCATCAAGGCGAATGTGGCCACCATGCGGCTTCAAGAGCACTCGTCGCCAAAGCCTTTCGGCACAGTTTCTTCTGGCCGACGGCCTTGGAAGAGGCCAAGGAGTTGGTCCAAAAATGCAAAGGGTGCCAGAAGTTCAGCTCCAAGCCGCACCAGCCGGCTTCTGCGCTCAAGACCATCCCCATTGCCTGGCCTTTCGCAGTTTGGGGTCTATACATGGTGGGACCATTCAAGATAGCACGAGGTGGTTTAACTCACCTACTTGTTGTAGTGGACAGGTTCACCAAGTGGGTGCAAGCGAAGCCAATTAAGAAACTGAACGGTCCGACTGCGGTGGCCTTCATCACCGATATCACAATTCGGTACGGCATGCCACACAGCATCATCACCGACAACGACACAAGTTTTGCCAAAGGCGCCTTAGCCCGTTTTTGCGCAACACAGGGCATCCGACTGGACCTAGCGTCCGTCGCCCATCCGCAGTCAAACGGCCAAGTGGAGCGAGCAAACGGCCTCATCCTGTCCAGCATCAAGCCTCGGTTGATCGAGCCTCTAGAGCGCTCGGCTGGCTGCTGGCTCGACGAGCTGCCAGCCGTCCTCTGGAGTCTGCGCACGACTCCAAACAAGTCAACCGGCTTCACGCCCTTCTTCCTCATCTACGGTGCCGAAGCCGTCATCCCAACGGACATAGAGTTTGACTCCCCACGAGTCACCATGTACACCGAGGAGGAAGCAGAAGAAGCACGACAAGACGGGGTCAATATGCTGGAAGAGGGCCGGCTGTTGGCACTCAGCCGGTCCAGCATCTACCAGCAGATCCTGCGCCGATACCACAACAGGAAGGTCAGGCTAAGATCTTTCCAAGAAGGCGACCTTGTGCTCCGGCTGATCTAGCGAACAGCCGGCCAACACAAGCTGTCGGCACCTTGGGAAGGCCCATTCATCATCAGCAAAGTACTGGGCAACAATTCCTACTACCTGATCGACGCTCAGAAGCCCCGAGCATGCAAGAGGGACGACTCCGGCAAGGAGACAGAGCGGCCATGGAATGCAAATCTCCTCCGAAGATTTTACAGTTGATGCAGTATGTACCATGCTACCTTTTGTATTAAAGTACCAAGACTTCGGGCCCCCCGAGACGAGGTCGGGGACTGCCCTCTTTTGTCTGTATGATAAAAATTATGCCTACAAGTATATTACTCTTTGTCATGCCGCTTGGCACCGGGCTCAACAAGTCGGCCCGGGGACTTGCCGCCTTGCACTATGAAATGCTTCCTGCAGCCGGACAAGTAGTGTGCAACACCTAAACCATCTTCTGTCAGAAGCCGCAGCTTGTAGAGCGACTGTACGGTGGACAGAGGTAAGGACTCAAAGCGTAAAACATAGCTCAAGACGGCTTCCAGCCTTTCTCGCAAACCGACTCTCGGATAGTCGAATTGTCGTCTTCTATCCACCTTGCTCAAACAATCTTGAAATCGGCTAAGTACTTGTTTCCCAAAGTAGCCTAGCACTTGATCCAGCAACAGTCCGCAGAGTGGCTGTCCGATTGGCAAGGCAGGCAACTAAGAGAAAGCGGCAAAGGAAAAAAGGCAAAAGAACAATGAGCAAGAAAAGATAGATATATATATTTACATAACATAGGCCTTTGGCCGAATTGTCGAGTAGAGGTTCAAAATACACACCGCGGGTGGAATTGTGCGAATTAACAAGTTCTTCAAAGACTACTGAAGCAAATAAAATGAAAGATACAGCGGCATCTTAGGAGGCAGCAGACGGATTCGGAGGGTCAGAGGAGGCGCCAGCGTCAGGCGTCGGGGCAGCCGGCTGGCTAGTCTCGGCTTGATCTCCTCCGGCGGCAGTCGACTCGGTCACACGCCGCTCGTTGCTGGAGGCGTGGTCGGGCTGAGGCTGGCCGTCTGCTCCGTCTTCTGGTGCCTCCACCTCACCTCCATCCTCCGCTTCGTCCTCCTCCTCGACGCTGGAGCCAATCACCTCCGCTGAGTCTTCGCCGTAGTTTGGGTTCATCCCACACCACTCCGGCGGTACCTCCTCGCCGTCTTCAGACCGCTCTGGGATGAAGATGCTGGTGTCGGTGTACTCGGCGATCGCCGCAGCATGTTTGACGAGGGCGTCTTCCGCAGCCACCAGCTCCGGCTGGGCCTCCGACCGAAGCGTGGCCAACCGGTCTAGATCCAGCCCCGGGTACCACGCCTTGACGAACTCCAAGGCCCGACGCGCTCCAGCCTGGGCCGTAGAGCCCTTCCAGGCCTCAAGACGACCAGCCGCGACCTCCAGCCAGTTGGCCGTCAGGCTGGGGTGTGCGGAGCCTGCACATCCGGCCAAAGGGCGGCAATCGCCTGGGCACCGACGCGCTGGAGCCGGCGCAGCATCCGGTGAGCCGGCCGGAGGCGAGTCTCGATGCTCAAGATGTGCTCGTCAAGAGTTCGGGGGGCATCGGCGGCGATCTCCGCGCCCTCCGCCCTCCGACCCTCACGGTCAGCCTGGATGGCTTGGATGGCGGCCTGCGACTGCCCAGGGAAGAAGTCTGCACAGACACGAAGAAATGAAGAAGCAAGTCAAAAACCAGGTGTCGGCACGATCTAAGTCGGCAGCTCGAAGAAGGAAAATAAGGAGGCTCACCATCAACGATGTCTTCAATCTCGTGGAAGCCGGAGGACAGCAGCGCCTCCTTATCTGACCAGGAGGAGCGCTCGCTCGCGAACTCGGCCAAGAGGGCAGTTTCCGTCTCCTCCTCCTCCCTCTGTGACTTCACAAGAAGCTCCTTCTGCTCTGACAACTGAGTGGCCAGCAGATCGCGCTCTGTGGCGAGCTTGCTGCAATCCTCCCCTTGGCGCGCAGGGCGGAGTTGGCTTCGCTCAGCTGCTGTTGAAGAGCAGCGTTGGCTCCTGAAGGAAAGGAAGAAAGACAACAGTCGTCAATAAAGAAGGTCACCGGGGAGATCCGGCCCGGCTGCTCCGCAGCCGGCCAGAATCTTGGGGACTACAGCCCGCGGGTGCGCTAGCGCGCCCTCGCAGAGAAGAAAAAAGAAGGGGGGGACTTACTCCGGCTCTCCGCCAACTCGGCGGTCCGCTTGCCCAGCTCTTCAACGTTACGGTTGAAGGCAGTGACGCGGAGGTTGTGGTAATCCTGCGACAAGCATTTCAGACAAAGTTAGTACCCAGAAGTTCATCAATTGTAGTTTCGGGCCGCCTGCTCAGCAGCCGGCCCAAAACTCGGGGACTACACACAGTGGGTGCGCTGGCGCGCCCCCACAGAGAGGAGCAAGAAAACAAAGACCAAAGGAAAAAACATACCCGGACGGCTGCCGCGACGCTAGGAACGCCTTGGTGCAACTCTGGATAGCGTCGCCCTTAGCACGGAGCTTCGCTTGGACGTCCAGGAGCGCCCGGTTTAGCGGCCCTGTGCCGCCTCCTCGCACCCACCCAACAGGTGCGGCGCTTGTTGCTTCGGCGTCTGGTGCCGCCGAGCTGGCGGTGCCGGCTTCCAGGGGGCGAGGTGCCGAAGTCGCCTTCTCCAGACGACGGCACGTTGGCGAGCCGACTTGGAGGAGTAGCCTCGCCATGGCCTCGTCTTCGGTCGGCGGCACCAGAGTGTCCGCGGGCTGCTCACCTTGCGCGCCTTCAGACGGCGGCGGAGGCGGCGGCGAAACGTGCGTGTCCGGAGTAGAGGGGTCGCCGCCTTCCCTCTCCTCGACGAGGTTCTCCCCGCCGGCTTCTCCAGTTGGCCCCGTGAACTCCGGAGGCGGCGGCGCAGAGTTCAGCGGGGTGACGAGCAAGGCCGACTGGCGGCGTGCGGCTTCCTCAGCCTGCTGCTTCGCCGCGGCGGCGGCTTCGGCCTCCGCTAGTTTTTTCTTAGCGGAGGCCTCCGCCCTGTCGGCCTCCGCCTTCTCCAGGCGGAGGGACTCTTCTTCGTTGCGCCTCTCCTGCGCATTCAGCTCCGTCGCCTCCCGGAGGTCAGCAGCGGGGTCAATCGGCCAAGTGGTGGCGGACGTCTCCGCTGACCCCATGACGGAGGCGGCGGCGACCCGCTCAAGAGAGAGGGGAGCCCTGAAAAAAGAGGGGCAAGCAGAGACTCAGACAAATCACGAAGAAAGAATAAAACTTTGAAGACAGAATACTTACGCGGAGACCAACGGCGGCTTCGTCACTTCCTTACGGAAGCGGATGGCCTTCGCGGCTGCCTCGTCCCGCCGGGTCGCCGCAGCCGAGCCCTTGGGCTTCTTCGGCCGACTGCCGAACAAGGTCGGCATGGCCCTGCGCTTCTTCCCGCCGCCTGGAGCGCCCGGCGTGGCCGAAGAGCCCGCGCCAGGCTGGCTGGCTCCTGGCCAATGGCGAGGGGCGACTTCTCCCTCGGCGCTGTCCTCAGGCCAGTCGGCGAAGGTAGCCGAAGGCCTGAAGTCGCCTGCTGTCCCTCCTCCTCCCTCGGCGTTGTCTTCCAGAGCCGCCGCCCCCAGATCGGGGTCGTCGACGTCGCTCTCCGCCCGGTCGGCACGAACTCACGGGCCGGCCCCAAGGTGCCGGCAGGTGGATGAAGAAAGGGATTCTAACCAAAGCCGACTGGTCAAAGCAAAACTCGGCAAGAAGAAGACAATCTAAAGAAAGAAAAGAAAGGCGACTCACCACGGGCGGGGGGTTAGCGCGGGAGTACGGCTCCTTGCCGAATCGCCAGTCCTCCAGGAGCCTGCTGTCCGAGAGGTAGTTCACCATGAAGGCCACCTCTTCGTGAGGCATGTCATTGGTGCACATCCGACTCGGGTCGCGGTGCCCGCTCATCTGGCATATCATGTGAGGGCGGCCTTGGAGTGGGAGGACTCGGCACGAGACGAAGGCGGCCAGCAGGTCCGAACCATACAGACCCTCCGACTGCGTCAGCACTCGGAGTCGCGTGATGGCGCCGGCTCCCAGAGGTGTCAGCGACTTGGCCCGGTACGACCAGTTGGGCAGTCTCCCAGCCGGCGGGCCAGCTTCGAAAGCCGGCAGATTGACCCAATCGCCCCTCGTGGCGACGTTCCTGACGTAGAAGTAGGATCTCTGCCACATCTTCACCGACTTTATCAGCGAGATGGAGGGGAAGAGGTTGTCGGCTCCTGACCTTCGCACGGCGATGAAGGCGCCGCATTGAGCCGGCACGCCCGCGGCCTGGGTGCCGTACTTAGAGAAGAAGAACTCCCCCCAAAGCTCGAGGGTGGGGAGGACTCCGAGGAAGCCCTCGCACAAGGCCACGAAGGCGGACATCAGCACCACTGTGTTGGGGGTGAGGTGGTGCGGCTGGAGGCCGTAGGACTCCAAGAAAGACCGGAAAAAGCTGCTCGACGGCAGCCCCAGCCCGCGCAGGTAGTGCGAGCGGAAGATGACCCGCTCGCCCTCCTGCGGGGCGGGGGAAATCTCCCCCTCCGGCGCAAGACACATCTGCACGCGATCCTCCAGGAAAGCCGACGGGTCCGGCGGAGGAACTCGATGTGGTCTTCATGAACCTCGGAACCGTCCCAGGTGCTAGAACGCACTGGGGGAGGCGCGGCAGCGGAGGAAGAACTCATCGCGAGCTGTCACCACGGCGTTCGCCGGAGCTTGGGCGTGCGGCAGAGCGAAGAAGAGAAGAGGAAGGAGGAGTGCGAGGAGCGGCAAGGAGGAAGAGAGCGAGGATTAGTGGGAAGGAAGGGCGCGCATGCCCCCCTCTTCCCCCTAATTATAGCCCTATGGGCTGCGAAGCCAAGGGGGCGGACGTGGGGATTTACTGCGCCCACAACCCCACGACCCCCACGATCCACGTAAATTTACTGCGCGCAGTAACTCCACGGGAATCCCAACCGTCCACCGGGGCCGCAGCAGATCCGCTCGGGCGCCGAGAGGCGGTAGTGGCGGGCCCCGCCCGTGGGCCTGTCCCGTCGCACACGTGGGCTGGCAGGACGGCCTAGCCACGTGCCTTAGCGTGACAGGCCAAGATCGGGCGGCGGCCTGGAGGCTTAGCTAGCACGCCACTTAAAATCCCACCGCGACATTCGAAATACCGAGCAAGTCAAAATTGAGTGAAGTCCGAGTTGAGCAAGTCCGACTCCTTCTAGACGGCCCGGCAGAAGTCAATCAAGACCATGTGTTGAGCACCCGGAAAGAGAAACTGCCGAGGCTTCTCGGCCAATCGTCCGTGGCGCCTCACCAGCTTCGAGGACTACTGTCGGAGTAATGGGCCATATGTAGGCCAACCTGAGTCCCGTAACCTTTCAAGACATCGGGGGTGGCTACACCCCTCAAGACCCTGGGCGAAGAGCCGCCTCCTGAGGAGTCAACGACAGGGCGGCTGACTGCCCGCTCACGGCCGAGTCCCAGGGACGACTTCCAGAGAAGCCGGCTTTGGGGAGTCGGCCGACGACTCCAACAAACCATGACCTCATCGGAGGGGACGGGGCAGGGGCGTGGCTACAGTGAAGCCCACTCCCCGCACCTTACCAAGGGCAGGCATGGCCACATCACGCCGTGCCCGGGAAGATCTCCGGGCGGCGTGGCACTGTTGCCCGGCCGGCCCTGACATCAGCACCATAGTACCAAGTCCTGCGCCCACGACGGCTTATCTGTACGGCCTGGAGGCAGCGGGCCCACCAGTCAGCGAGACCTCGGGAGACGGCAGGAGAACCGCCAGTCAGACCCGTCGGGAGTCGGCCCGGATAAGTCGGCCGAGCCCTCCCCCGGGGCCCACGCGCCATTAATCAAGATGAGATGGGGAGTGGACACAGTGATCGCCCGCCAGGCGGCGGGGCTGTTGCCACGACCCCATGACCAATCCTGCGTCATTAGAAGCACGGCTACAGTAATCAGCGGCCGGCAAGACCCGCCCGCGGCGGACGCGGCCTGTCGGCTCCGTACCAGACCAGTCGGCGGAGAAGTCGGAGGTCGGAGGCACTGACGGCTGGGCCCGCGCCCAGTCGAATTACCATTGTACCCCTGGGGGTAGGCCTATATAAACCCCCCAGGGAACCCATGCAAGGGGTTGGATCCCAGTAGTTCTAGACCATACCAGATAGAAGGAGAGAGCTAGCCTTGCCCTCTTCTAGCACCAGAAGCAGCTCAAGGAGCAACCGTGTAAACACTTGGCCATAGTGATCATGCGGAGACCCCGCAGAGCAGCAGTAGGGGTATTATCTCCCCGGAGAGCCCCGAAGCTGGGTAAGATTCGCCGGCGTGCATGTCTTCGCCTCATCCCGTTTCCAGGCACCGGCGACGTTCTACTCGCCCCCATCGTGATAAGCCATCCGTTGGCATATGTCGCACCAAACCCCCGACAAAGATGTTGTGCAGTATATATATATATCACTTAGGCTTCAAGTGCGTACTTGTTAGTTAAACCTATGGTAAAAATGTGACACTAAATACGACTAGTAAGTAGTACAGTAGCAGTACTAGTATACGTCGGTCAAATTATTCATCATGTCCACACATTGAATCGACGTGACAACAGGCTGCGCGTGTGGTGACACAAGAATCCCGGCGGCCTGTTCGGGTATTCTGGACTTTAGATTTGGAGTACCACTTATCTGTCGAAATCTTTCATCATTCACTTTAAAAAGTTGATTGATCATACATTGAGTACCGTATAAATGGAATTAACCCATGCAAGTCGAAGAAGGATTGGCCGATGCTGCTGGCTGGCGTCAAGTTCGATCCCACGGATCATGAGCTGATCGAGCACCTTGAGGCCAAAGTGAGTGCTGACAGTGCGAGATCTCACGCTCTCATCGATTTGTTCCTACCAACCATCGACAACGAGCACGACATATGCTACACCCATCCTGAGAAACTTCCAGGTAAGACATCGATCGACCGTCTACTTGCACAAACATATTCCTTTGTTTATAGCTCTATTTTTCTTTTTAGACGCAGACCTGGTGAGCAATAAAAATTTGACAGTTAATAAAAAGTGAAACAAGTGACTGCAACATGCCAAAGATGTGATGAAAATGCCAACTACGTACACTAAAACATGTATTCGACAATACTGCAGGTATCACACTGAGTGGCCTAAGCAAGCATTTCTTCCAGCGCAATTCCAGGGCGTTCAAAAGGGGCATGTGGACGCGTCGCAAGATACAGTCGGAGTGCGGCATGCACGCGATGTGGCAAAACACCGGCAATACCTTGCCGATGATGGTCAACGACTGGGAGACGGGCAGCAAAAAGGTCCTGGTGCTGCACACCAACAAGAACTTCCACCAGCAGAGGACCAACTGGGTGATGCACCAGTACCACCTCGGGGACCTGGAGCAAGATAAGGAGCGGGAGCTGGTCCTCTGCAAGATTTTCTACCAAACGAACACTAGGGCCAGGAGTAAAAATATTATAAGTTAGTTTGGTATTGGTACTTGTACTACCTTGTCGTCCGCAAGTTGGTATTGTTGTTAACAATCTTTTGGTATGAACTTGACATTTGCTTCCAACCATCATGCCGAGGGTCGACGTGGATATAAAGCTGAATCATTTGTTTCGAAATGAATTTTCGGGCACCTGATTTTTATTTGATGGGTAGCATAAGCACCTATCGTTCGAATTCCCAGTTCTCCAAATTTTTTGAAACAACTGCATGCTCTTATTATCTCGATGAAAAAACAATATCCCTGTTGCATCCCAGTTATCAGTCTGTACTTGCAGAATTCTCTCGTTTATTGAGCGCGTATATTGTTTTTTCAGGTCAAGCAAGTTTCAACTTGGCTGTAGACTGCCCAGGCTTTGTTTTGTTTTTAATAGGCCCAGCCCATGACGACAACGGGGCACAAACATCCAGCAGGTATCAGATACCGGCCTCTGGCCCGCCAGCGTTAGTTATATTTTGTCTTACAACATCCGCAAGCACTTTTATACTGAATCAATCACACAGCCCAGTTCTATTTTCCACTTGAAACGCATGTCCTACATCCGTTTTCTAATCTCTACCTGTAGTTTTACTAGTTCATATACACGTATCATTATATTGAAAATACATAAAATTCCCTTTTCAGATTTACATCCTTATTTTTGTTGTTGTTTTCCCTCCCAGCACTGATTTTTTTACCACTCATTTTTCCTTAAACCAACTCAATTGTCCCATGTCTAATTTGCCTACAAAAACAAAACGATTTTTTTGGCAAATCAATAAGTTCTTAAAAAATGTTTATCATTTCGGGATTACAAAAGTTCACACTCCACCAGAATATGCAAAATAAGGTTGAACTTTTTGACCATGGTCCTGGGCAGAAAATGTGCTGTAATAAATTACATAAGAATTAGCAAATGGGCTGCAAATTATTAAAAAATAGCAAATGGGCTCTATGTTGTCTGCCACAGATTTGGAGGCTGACTTGTCGGTCTACTAAGTTCATGCGTACACAAGGTTTATCAAAAAAGAAAGTTAGTCAACAATCGACTCTACCAGCGTCGAACCGTTAGATGTCAATCTAACGGCAATCGTGCATCTTCAGTCTCTGATCTTCCTGCCCCAGCCACCCAAACCAGTGCCGTCGGAACCGCGTGCTTCCGCCTCCCGTGGCCGGCTGTGGTGCCAGGCTGGCCTCGCGGCCCCATCATATACTCGCATCCATGACCTGTCTATCCCTCTACTCACCCACACCTCCTGTTATTTTCCGGCGACGGCAACTAAACCAGTTAACCCTCGTCCTCTCCACCGCGTGGGCAGCCACTGCCATGTCTTTCCCGGCTCCGTGTCGTTCCCTTCGTAGGCCTCGCCGTCGTCCACCGCCCTGGTGCTCTCAGCGCAGCATGGTGAATGTGGTCAACGAACGACATCCATCAGAAGTGGACTATACGTGGAGAGGCTGACAGTTGGGCCCACGGCCGCACTCAAGTAAATGCCTCCTTATTAAGCGCAAAATAATGATTCCTCCACCTGATATCTGGGAACCGTCGGAAGGGCCTCTATATTTCGCGAAAAAATGTTCCCTCCGCTGACAGGTCGGACGCACCAACTATATCTTCACACGCAAGGAAGTGCCTCCTTATTGTGGACCAAAAAATGAATATCCCCTGCCAGCTGGGACCCACCACAGTGGGAGGCTCACTTGTGGGCCTACTAAGTTGACGGGGACGGAGGGCTTTGTCAACTTAGTCAATATGAACGATTGTTGCTCTAGTGACCGTACGATGTCCATTCAACGGCCTTAGTGCTTCTTCAACCTCTGGTCTTCTTACTCCAGGCGCCCAAAGTAGCGCCGGTCGTGCTGCCTGCTCTTGCCTCCCATGGCCGGCTGTGCTGCCACGGAGGCCTCACCGCCTCCGTACTACTCCCACCGATGGCCAGGCCATCCCTCCACTCACCCACACCCCCTGTTATTCTGCGGCCACGACAGCCTCACACCGCAGCCGAACCAGTGAACCCTCGTACTCCTCTCCGCGTGGGCATCCACTGCTGCGTCTTCCCCGGCTCCGCGTCATCCCCTTCCTTGGACTCGCCGTCGTCCATCGCCTTGGTGCTGTCGGCGTGGCGTGGTCAATGTGGTCAACGACTGACTTCCATCAAAAGAGTATTGTACATGGAGAGGCTGGCAGCTGGGTCCACGGCCACACCCAGTTTTTTTGTGATTTGCCAAGTAAGTCGCTTTGTTAGGCCTGTTGGGCTGCAAATCTTTCAAGACGAGGAGGGCTTCATTCGGCTGGCCGAGAAAATGGCCTATCGGTAATGAGAAATGGGATGTACATTTTGAAAACACATCAAACCGGCAATTAGTTTCAAATTTCTTTTTTTTCATTTTGAGATTTTAAATTGCATTGATTTTTATGCGTGGACAATTTGTTGGATTTTACATTGATATACATTTATTTTTAAAATCAGTTTGAATGTGACTCGAAATTTCGGGATTAAAAACAGTTCGGACTGCGCCGAAATATGCAAAATTTCATATAATTTTTTAATCATGGCAACAATATGGCCTGTAATGCTAACAAAAAGAATATGGGATCCAAAAAAAACCTTAAGAATTACCAAATGGGCTATAAATTATTAGAAATAATGGCAGATGGGATGTATGATGTTTTCCACAGATTTGAGGCTTTCCTAAAAAAAGGTTGACGCACAAGCAGTCACTGTTGGATGTCCATCCAACGGCCATCGTGCTTCTTCAATCTCTGCTTTTCCTGCTCCAGCCGCTCAAACTAGAGCCGGTGGGACTGCCTGCTCCCTCCTCCCCGTGGCCGACTTTGCTGCCGCGCAGGTCTCACCGCCCCACCGTACTCCCATCGCTGGCCTAGCCATCCCTCTACTCACCCACACCTGCTATTATTCTCCGGCGACAGCAGATGAACCAGTAAACCCTCGCATAGTCGTACTCCCCTCCACGTGGGAAACAACTGCCGAGTCTTCCCTGCCTCCCTGTCGTTCCCTTCAAGGCCTCGCCGTCATCCACCGCCCTGGTGCTCTCAGCACGGCCTGGTCAACGTGGTCAACGACTGATGACCCACAAGTATAGGGGATCTGTCGTAGCCCTTTCGATAAGTAAGATTGTCAAACCCAACAAGGAGCAGAAGGAAATGATAAGCGGTTTTTAGCAAGGTATTCTCTGCAAGCACTAAAATTGTAGGTAATAGATAGTTTTGTGATAAGATAATTTGTAACGAGCAACAAAAAACAAAAGTAAATAAAGTACAGCAAGGTGGCCCAATCCTTTTTATAGCAAAGGACGAGCCTGGACAAACTCTTATATGATGTAAAGATCTCCCGAGGACACATGGGAATATCATCAAGCTAGTTTTCATCACGTTCATATGATTCGCGTTCGGTACTTTGATAATTTGGTATGTGGGTGGACCGGTGCTTGGGTACTGTCCTTACTTGGACAAGCATCCCACTTATGATTAACCTCTATTGCAAGCATCCGCAACTACAACAAAAGTATTAAGGTAAACCTAACCATAGCATGAAACATGTGGATCCAAATCAGACCCTTACGAAGCAACGCATAAACTAGGGTTTAAGCTTCTATCACTCTAGCAACCCATCATCTACTTATTACTTCCCAATGCCTTCGTCTAGGCCCAAATAATGGTGAAGTGTCATGTAGTCGACGTTCACATAACACCACTAGAGGAGAGACAACATACATCTCATCAAAATATCGAACGAATACCAAATTCACATGACTACTAATAGCAAGACTTCTCCCATGTCCCCAGGAACAAACGTAACTACTCACAAAGCATATTCATGTTCATAATCAGAGGGATATTAATGTGCATATAGGATTTGAACATATGATCTTCCACCAAATAAACCAACTAGCATCAACTACAAGGAGTAATCAACACTACTAGCAACCCACAGGTACCAAACCCAGACTTAGAGACAAGATTTGGATACAAGAGATGAACTAGGGTTTGAGAGGAGATGGTGCTGGTGAAGATGTTGACGGAGATTGACCCCCTCCCGATGAGAAGATCATTGGTGATGACGATGCCGATGATTTCCCCCTTCTGGAGGGAAGTTTCCCTGGCAGAACAGCTCTGCCGGAGCCCTAGATTGGTTCCACCAAGGTTCCGCCTCATGGTGGCAGAGTCTCGTCCCAAAAGTTGGCTTATGATTTTTTCCTCATCGAAAGACTCCATATAGCAGAAGATGGGCATCAGAGGGCCACCAGTGGGCCCACGAGCCAGGGGGCGTTCCTAGGGGGGTAGGGGCCCCCTCCGGAACTTCTTGCGCTCAGTATTTTTTATATATTCTGAAAATTACTTCCGTGAAGTTTCAGGACTTTTGGAGTTGTGCATAATAGGTCTCTAATATTTGCTCCTTTTCCAGCCCAGAATCCCAGCTGTCGGCATTCTCCCTCTTTATGTAAACCTTGTAAAATAAGAGAGAATAAGCATACGTATTGTGGCATAATGTGTAATAACAGCCCATAATGCAACAAACATCGATATAAAAGCATGATGCAAAATGGACGTATGAACTCCCCCAAGCTTACACCTCGCTTGTCCTCGAGCGAAAGCTGAAATCGAAAAATATGTCCACATGTTTAGAGATAGAGGTGTCGATAAAAATATAAAATACGGACATGAGGGCATCATGATCATTCTTAGAACAACAACTTAAATAATTCTTGTCATATGATCTCTTATGCTAGAGTAACAATTCAATCACAATTTCAAGTATGAATCATAAACTTCATTGAAAACTAACAAACTATAATCTCAGTCATTGGAGCAATTGCAATTTATCATAACATTGGAAAGAGTCAATATAAGAGCTTTTCAGCAAGTCCACATACTCAACTATCATATAGTCTTTCACAATTGCTAACACTCACGCAATACTTATGGTATGGAGTTTTAATTGGACACAGAGAAAGATAGGGGCTTATAGTTTTGCATCCCTACGTTTTACCTCAAGGGTGATGTCAACAATAATAGTTAATGAAAACTCACATCCAATTAGCCATATATACCAGAATCTTTCCAACCTGTTGTGCTTGCCAAAAGATAAAATGTAAAAAGGAAGGGTGAAGATCACCATGACTCTTATGCAAGGTAGGAGATAAAAGTAAAAGATAGGCCCTTCGCAGAGGGAAGCAGAGGTTGTCATGCCCTTTTATAGTTGGATGCACAAAATCTTAATGCGAAAGAACGTCACTTTATATTGCCACTTGTGATATGGACCTTTATTATGCAGTCTGTAGCTTTTATTTCTTCCATATCCCATGATCGTATAAAGCTTATTTTCTCCCACATTAATAAGTCATACATATTTAGAGAGCAATTTTTATTGCTTGCACCGATTACAACTTACTTGGAGGATCTTACTCAATCCATAGGCAGGTATGGTGGACTCTCATGGCAAAACTGGTTTAAGGGTGTTTGGAAGCACAAGTAGTATCTCTACTTGGTGCAAATAATTTGGCTAGCATGAGGGGGAAAGGCAAGCTCAATCATGTTGGATGATCCATGGCAATATAATTTATCTTAGATGTAAGAACACTAGTAAAAAAGGGGCTTCTGTTCGGGCCTGGCCAGCCCATTAGTCCCGGTTCTTCCACGAACTTGGACCAATGGATGCATTCGTCCCGGTTCGTGAGCCTAGGGGGCCGGCCGGGGCCTCGTGGGCATTGGTCCCAGTTCATATGGACCCATTTGTCCTAATTCTAGGCATGAACCCGGACCAATGGGCCTCACTCCTGGCCCACAAACATTTGTCTCGGTTCTTGGCTCGAACCAGGACACAAGGCTGGGCTTTAGTCCTGGTTCCAGCCTCGAACCGGGATAAATGATTTGCCTATATATACCCCGTCGCCGCAGCAGAGCACTCCATAGTGCTTTGTTTTTTCTGGCCTGCGAGGAGAGGGCATTTGGGTGTTCTAGCTCACCTCCTTTGCACACGAGGTGTTCGATGAAATGCCCAAGCCATGCTAGTTAAGCTTTCTCCTCTCGAAGCTCGACCTCCAAGCTCCATTTTCCCCGAGATTTGTCTAGGTTTAGCGGTCCGTCACATCCCTTCCCTGTCTCACCGCCATCGATCGCCCGTGCCGCTCTCGTCGCCTACACCATCGTGGTGAGCCTATTATCTTCTTCGAAAAGAAAAAAATTCTTACTTTAGATAGATACTTGTCTAATTTTCTTATTTTCATTATTGCTTGTTATTATATATTACGATGGTTTTGGCATCCGCCCCCGTCGGCCCTCGTCCTGGCTATGATTCAGATGTGGTATATATATTATCTTTTATAACTATTTGGTTCATTTATTGTTTATGACATGCCCATCAAGTTGACATACATTTTATTTATGTAGGAGGTAGTTGAACCGGAAATTCCAACTGACCCTATTGTCGAGAGGTTAAATTTAGTTGAAGAAGAAAACAATTACTTGAAGGAAAAAATAAAAAAAATTGAGGAGGAGAAGATGATATTGGAATTGCATGTTGCGGATGTCATCGATGATCACAAGATCAAGATGGATGCAATGCGGTTGAAGATTAGAAAGATTAGAAAATATGCCATTCATACCGAGGCTTGGTATCATTATGCCATTGGATCAATTTTTACCTTGATTGTGACTATGATCGCATTTGTTGTTGCATTGAAAGGTTTTACATAGTTTCAATGTATGGTTTAACTAGATGCTCTGGAGAGCTATATGTTGTTCAATGAGAACTATGTATGTACTTTTTTTTAATGTGATGATGAACATCTATTGATTTGGTCACTTATCTATTCATGAGAGCTATATGTATAAATTGATGATGTGGCTTTGAATGGTGCATTTTATACACGAAGTGCATCCAGTTTTTGCCATAAGCCTCTCTACTTTCTTGCAGATGCTATGTAGGTGAAATGATGATACCATGCCAACTTTCAACCTTTTCAGAGTTCATTTGTAGTGCTTTTCAATTTCAGGGTCTTATGGCTCAAACGAATTTCAAGGCCTTTCAGCAAAAAGAATTATCATAAAATAAAATAAATAAGTAATTTGAAACAAAATAATATAAACTTTAATTAAATATATAAGTAGAAACAAAATAAAATAAAATTTAATAACATAAATAAAATTTTTGAAACTAAAATTATCAAAGTATTTTCTGTTCAAAACATTATAAGCAACCTCTAAAATTTATGAAACTAAAATTATATAAAATTGATGCAACTAAAATTATCAAAGTATTTTTTGTTCAAAATCATTAAAAGCAAAGGGAACTTTGATAAAGAAATTTTTTTGTTAGAAACTTTAATAGCAAAAAGATTATCATAAAATAAAATAAAAAGTAATTAGAAACAAAATAAAATAAAATAAATAAGTATTTTGTTGTAAGTAGAAACAAACCAAAAAATAAAGCAAAAAAGAAAACAAAAATACTGGGAAAAAATAAAAAAATTGCCACCTACTGGGCCACCATGGCCTGAATACGACTAGAAACCCATCCATCGGCCAGGATTCAGGCCCGCAGAAGGCCCAGTAGGCCCATGAGGCATAGCAGTTACATTTAGGCCTGTAAGCCTGCAATGGAGAGGAGATCCAGACGGGTGCAGCAGTGGGGCTTATAAACCACTATGCGCCCTCTCAACTAGCGAGGTGGGACTAAACTCCCACCACCACCCCGCTATGCAAGGCCTTTGGTCCCAGTAGGTGGCATCAACAGGGACTAAAGGGGTGCATTGGTTCCGGTTCGTGGCACCAACCGGAACCAATGCCCCCCCCCTTTAGTGCAGGTTGGTGCCACCAACCGTGACTAATGGCAGCCGCTTCCCGCCCTTTGGGCTGCTGAAAAGAGGCCTTTGGTCCCGGTTGGTGGTACCAATCGGGACTAAAGGGGGGCATTGGTCACGGTTTGTGCCACGAACCGGGACCAATGCTCTTGGTATATAAGTGGCACTTAGAAATTTTGTAGAGTTCATCACACCAGTTGTCCCCGACGCCACCGAGCACATCGACGCCGCCGGGCTACTCCTTCCCCGGCCCGCCCCCGCCATCGCCCGCGCCCCTGCCCCGGCCCGCCCCCGCCGTCTCCGTCGCACGCGTCCCCTGCCCCGGCCCGCCCCCATCGTCGTTGTCGCCCCTGCCCCAAAGCCCGCGTCCTACCCCGGCCCGCCCCCGCCGTCTCCGTCGCGCGCGTCCCCTGCCCTGGCCCGCCCCCATTGTCGTCGTCGCCCTGCCCCAAAGCCCGCACCCTACCCCGCCCCTCCATCATCGTCACCGTCGCTGTGAGCCGCCGCCGCCTCGGCCCGTTGTCACTTTTTTATTAGTCAAGTTTATATTGTTTTTTTTCATATATAATGTACATGTATATATAAATATGGATGTATGTAGATATGGATGGATGAAAATATTGATGTGATGTTTTTTTGTTCATAGACCTTTTTATGTTCATAAAATTAGTATTTTTTTGTTCATATATAATGTAGATGTATGTGTATGTATATATGGATGGATGTGTAGTTATATTATTTTAGTTTATGTTTAGTTTAGTTTTAAGATTAGGAAAATTTCAGATGCATAGTTATATTTATTTAGATGTATAGTTAATTTAGATGTTTTAATTTGTTCATAAAAATTGTGCACTATTGTATCGAAACTTTATTTTTTTCATATGTACAAAAATGTAGAATGAAAACGAAAACAAACATATAAGAAAAAACAAAGGAAAAATGAAGAAGGAAAAGGAAACCGCCTGGCCCGGCCATCACCGCATTTTCATAAAGTGTTTCCACCGAGTCCACGTCGCACCGATCGAGCACCTGCGGTGAAGCAAGACTTTCTTTGATGTAGTTCTTTGTTAAAGTGACGGGGGACGTCGGGAGCACCCCCCGGCCCTCTCGCTCGACCAAAACTCTCGAGGACACCCAAACCCTAGAAAAAAACAATGTCGGTCTCCTACTCCCTCCCGCCGCGCCCCTACCCGATCGACAATCTCTCTTGAGGTCACCCAAATTTACCAAGTTAAAAGAGCGTTGTCGTCGAGGCCACCCCGAACCCTTGAAGTATTGTTGATGCCACCCCAAACCCTTGAAGCGTTGTCGAGGCCACCCCAAACCCTAGAGAAGCATCAAGGCCAGGACACTAATATGATTCCTTATTGTGCTTAGCTAGCTAGTTCTATGTTTGCCACTAATATATCCATCTGTCATGTTTGAATAATAATTGCCATGTTGTAAATATTTGCAGAAACTATGGATCCGCACCCCCGAGATGAAGCAACAGAAGCGGTGTTGGGGAAGATAATTGCACACGGAAGTGATGCCGTCTTGTCGTTTCTCAATGACATATGCACCGATGCTCTAGAAAGATAGGATGAAGAAGCAGGCTACGATGATGATCAAACAATGGAGGAGGAAGGACACCATGATGACGGCTCCGGTGGCCGAATGGAGGGGGAAGGACACCGTGATGACGGCTCCGGTGAATGAACGGAGTCCGGCCAGGTATATATATTAATTAACTAAGCATGTGCTGACTATAGCTAATTGTTTTTGGTATGTACACATATTAACTCTCTTCTTTTTCTTCTTTTCTAGCCCTCTAGATCGAGCAACACTTCTGTAACGAGACGAGGACCGAAGAGAAAGTTGCGTGCGGATGAAAGGTACACGATCATCGAAATTGATCGCGCTGGCCAACAGATTGATCCCCTCTGGACCAAGCAAAAATTTAATGCTCAGTGCGGGGTTCTAGTTAGGGACATGATCCCGATCAGCATCGAGCAATGGTTGAAGCCTAAGGACAAAGACTCTCAGGTGTCTTATGTCAGCGATAGGCAGAAAGCTGATCTTTGGACCGCGCTGCAGGAAAATTTCACCTTCCCGCCAGAGGAGGATTCAAAGAATCCAGTTAAAAAGCCAATGATCAAGGCTTATGCTCTTAAGAAGATGGCTGAGCTATTCAGGAGGTGGTAGAATGAGATGAAATCATCGTTTGTCGACAAAGACAAGACTCCAGAATTCATCGGCCGATTTGAGAAGATCAATGATCAGTGGCCCGCATTTGTCACCAAGAAGAAATCTGAGAGAGCAGTAAAGATGTCAGCGACAAACAAGAAAAATGCTGCAAAGAAGAAGCATCACCATCGCACGGGGTTAGGTGGCTACCTGAAAGCCCGTCCGTTGTGGGACAAGGCTGAGAATGACCTCATTGATAAAGGGATCAAACCAGAGACGTGAAGCTGGCCAGACCGTTGCAAGACTTGGTTCTTCGGGGTTGGTGGAAAATTGGACCCTGTAACAGGGAAGTGCGTTTGGACCAACGAGCAGCTAAACACACCCATCGAGAAGCTTCAGGAGTATATCGAAAAGGCGCAGCAAGGGACGTTCGTTTCGGACAGAGAGAACGACGAGCTCACAGAGGCCCTCGGGAATCCTGAGCACCCCGGACAGACACGAGGCATGCCAGGCTCCCTTTCGTGGAAGTCTGGATTTCCCGACAGAGGCGGCTACAAATGATGGGAGAGGAAGAAGAAAAAAGGAGTTGACCCAACTACAGGCATTACACACAAGGGTACAAGCGCTAGAGGAACGAGATGAGGCTCGCAGCACGCGACCCGCCGAAGCTGCTACACCGGAAGCTACCCCGTCATCTCAGCGGAGAAGCAGCGTGGCTTCCACGGAGCTGCTTCAGGAGTCTGTCTTCACGGCTCCTGCTAGCTACCCCGTGGATGCTATCATGGAGTCTCAGAATAGCCACCTTACGACGCAGTGGATGGAATTGAAAGTCAAGGCGGCTATTGGCTCTGTTGCACCTCCTGAACCTGGCGCAACTTTTCACCGCCGGCCGATTCTAGAAGGATATACTAGGGTGATGGTGGATGAAATCACAGAAGGATTTGATGAACTCCAGCTTGACCACCCTACGGGTGACGGGGAGACTCGGCTGGGTTCTCGTCTGAAGACTCCATGCCTATGGCGGAAGGAGCTCATCAACCTTCCGAACTGGACGCCTCCACCTCCTCCTCCTCCAGCGAGTCAGGGCACTCCGCCTCCTCCACCACCTCCTCCTCCTCCGGCAAGTGATCAGGGCACTCAGCCTCCTTCTCCGACGCGTGGCGGCACTCCGCCTCCTTCTCCTCCTGCGCCGGCGCGCCCGAGCAGCCACCAGCCTCCTCCTTCTCCGGCGCGTGGTGGCACTCCGCCTCCTTCTCCGCATGCACCGGCGCGCCCGATCAGCCACCAGCCTCCTCCTTCTCCGCCTCTCCAGTAAGGGCGGAAGAGACCCGCCGCCGCCTCGGCTGCTCTGGCACGTTGTAGTCCTTCTCCTCCACCTCGTAAGCAAGCACGAAAGAAGACAGCTGCAGCCACTCCGTCTGCTCCGGCGTCTAGCAGTATAGCCAGAGGCGGGAGGCAATACAGATTCGGTCCACCTCTCAAGCCTCTATAGAAGTTACCATACGAGAGGACCATGGAAGAAAATGCGAAGATCATGGAAAAAGAAGTGAAGGACTTTGAAGGGGTGAAAGCAAAGAGACATCCACCTCCGGAGGAGAAGGTAGACTGGGTGAAAGCAAAGCGCACTATCTATGCCCTGAGGAAACCACCAAAGTCTCCGCTGAAAAACAACTATGAGCGCATTACTGCAAAGGTATATATCGAAGCGGAGCGGTCGGGAAATACTATTAGTGATCGAAGGTTAGCAGAACGACGAGTTGGGAAAAAAATTGCCCAGCTCGGCGAACAAGCGGACCAATCGTGCCCCCCGCTCAAGGTGTCTAGCGATATCATCGCTAATGATCCGGGGTGGTGCCTGGTTATAGCAATATTGAAGATTACCTGCCCGACGATGTACATTATGATTTCTTGGAGGTGGAAGAACACCAATACCATTACGGGAAGCCTCTTGTCAAAGATGAAAAATCTCTAACAACGATGATGCGAAGATTCCATGATTGGTACATGAAAACCTGCAGAGAGTCTGGGGGGGACGGATACTTTGTATCTGAGAGTTAAAGAGGAGCACGACCTCGTTGGAATTGATTTGTTGACTATTCCATTTGAGGAGTTCTTCCAGTGGTTCAATCAAAAGGCCCTCGATAAATTAATGGTCACTTGCTACTGTCTGTAAGTACTACTTCTGTCATTAAGTCTCTATATATAGCTCAAGTCTTTCATTGCATGTATATATGATTATCCTCACTATATTATGCAGATTGAAGATCGTCGAGTGCAGAAAAGCAGAAATGTATGATATTGGGTTCATTAACACAAATCTCATAGATCAATTTGTGGTTGAAAAGAACGCCGATGATGCTGAGGCCAACTTGCTCAAATCATTGATAATAAATCAAAACAATGATAAAATACTCTTTCCTTACAACTTCAAGTCAGTGTTACTGTCTTGTGCATATTCAGTTTCCCTTATTACTCGAGCGAGGTTATAGTAATGTAATTGATGAGTTATGCATGCGTGCGCAGCTATCACTATATTCTCCTGGAGATTAAGCTTGAGCGGGGACTAGTAACCGTCTTAGACTCGAGACGAAAAGATCCCGAGACCTATGCGGACATGACTGAAATTCTCAACGAGTAAGTTCAATCGATCATTATCGCACCATATCGGCACCTTTTTGTTCATTTCCTGATATCTCAAGTAATAATTATTTTCTTTGTCTTGCAGGGTTTGGAAAAATTACACCGAAGAAGTTCCGGGACTGCCAAAGGAGCTGCGATATACATACCCGAAATTAAGTACTACTAGCTAGCTAGTTCCGCGCATCTCCCGTTGATTCTAGCTACTTTCATCAATGCCATTTATAATGCTTCATTATCAGTTTGATTGACCTCTATTTCTCGTAAAGTGCTTGTGGCGGGAACAAGGGAATGATTACTTTGGATACTACGTGTGCGAGTTCTTCTACAACGCGTCTTGCAAAGATAAGGGGGGCTACTCTAAAAGGCAATTTGATGTGCGTAAGCAATAATATTCACAATTTCATTTTATTACACCATCATTTCTGTTGAGTTTCATTCATATATATGTATTAACCCCCTTCTTCAAATTAGACGTGGGAGATGCGGAATGAACTCCTACCAGAAGATCGCATGAAAGCAATTCAAGAGGAATTGGCGGGATTCTTTCTTGACCACGTCATCAATAAAGCTGGAGAATACCATGTGGAACTTGATTTTAGATGCTAGGGGATTGTAACAGATCTTACATATTGTATATGTATGTAGCCAGTAGCATCGGATAGATAATACGAAAACTTGTAGTTCGACCAATCTCTCGATGAAGGAGAGGTCGATCACTTCTCTCGGTATGCATGTCGAACTTCTGTACTTAATGGTTTCCTTCCTTTTCTTACTAGCTAGCGTGTCGAGGGCCTCTCTATACGTATAGTATGTAGCATCGACCAAGCACGGAGATAAGAGAGGACACTTCTCTCTATTAATTAATTAGCTACCTAACACAATATATGAAACACCTTAATTAATCATACAAAACCCCAAAATCCACCCCCCCTTTCAGAAAAAAAACAAAAACCCTAGCCCCTGAACAACTGACACGTGGATGCCTATTGGTCTCGGTTGGTGTCACCAACCGAGACTAAAGGCCCTCCTGCCTGGGCTCGCCACAACGGCCACGTGGAGGCCCATCTGTCCCGGTTCGTATAAGAACCGGGACTAAAGGCCAAGGGCATTAGTAACGACCCTTTAGTCCCAGTTCCCCAACTGGGACATATGGGCCTTATGAACCGGGACAAATGGCCCTTTTCTACTAGTGGAAACATAACCCATTACGTTGTCTTCCTTGTCCAACGTCAACTCTTTAGCATGTCATATTTTAATGAGTGCTCACAATCATAAAAGATGTCCAAGATAGTATATTTATATGTGAAGACCTCTCTTTCTTTATTACTTCCTATTAATTGCAACGATGACCAAAACTATGTTTGTCAACTCTCAACAACTTTTATTCATCATACTTTTTATATGTGAGCTCATTATTCTCCATAAGATCCATATGATCTCTTTTATTTCCTTTTTATTCTTTCTCTTTTCTTTAATTCACTCTAGGTCATGGCAAGATAATCAAGACCTTGACTCAACACTAATCTTTATTATATATAGCTCATGGACTCGATTACATAGAAGGATCATAAAGCAAAAACTCACAACTAGATCATACTAAAACTTTATTCTACTAGATCAAGATATTACCAAAAGGATCGAACTAAGAAAAACGCTAAAGATAGAAGTGATGGTGATACGATACCGGGGCACTCCCCCAAGCTTGGCAGTTGCCAAGGGGAGTTCCCATACCAGATACTCAATTCTTCTTTGTTGGTGGAGAGGATGTTGGTTTTGTTGATGGTGTAGGCTTCTTCCTTAATTTGTGCTTGAGGACAGAATTTTGATCCCTCAGATCATCGATCTCCTGCTCAAGGCTTAATATCTTCTTGCATAATTCCTATTTGTTTTCCTGCAAGAGGAGAAAAGGGATAAACTCGATCTTAGGTTTCTTTACTCTATCTGGGAGGCTTGACTTTTTGAACTCCACATGCATGTCCCCAGGTTGAGGTAATGGGACTTCATCTTCATCTGAGCTCGTCTCCTCCTTTCCCTTAGGTTCATAGTCATCTTCTTCTTCCGTAGTCCAACCACAATGCTCCACATCCCCATAGACTTTAGGATCTGCAAGGTAATCAGCCACATAACTCTCTCCTTCCGAATCTTGGGACGACATGTTGCTCAAATCTGCAGCAGGACAGCTCGAAACAAAGACATGAGATATTTGCGTGATACGGTGGTCAAAACCTTCGGGAGATTATATAATGAATTTTTACCGACCAAAATACGTATCGTGCAAGAAAACGGAGTCCGGAGAGCGCACGAGGTGCCCACGAGGTAGGGGGCACGCCCAGGGGAGTAGGGCGCGCCCTCCACCCTCGTGGAGCCCTCGTGTCCTTCCCGGACTGCTTCTTAATTTTCTATTTTTCTAAATATTCCAAAACATAAGAAAATTGACATTAGAACTGTTTTGGAGTCGGTTTACTTACCGTACCACATACCTATTCCTTTTCGGAGTCTGAAACGTCCCGAAAAGTGTCCCTTATGTATTCCTCCGGGGTTACGGTTTCAATAACATTGGTTTCAACATTTATAGGATTACCTGTGATATAATCTTTGATTCTTTGACCGTTCACCACCTTCGGATTTGTGCCTTCGAAGTTGTTGATTTTTATGGCACCGGAACGATAGACCTCCTCGATAACGTAAGGACCTTCCCATTTAGAGAGAAGGTTTCCTGCAAAAATCTAAACAAGAGTTGTATGCAATACATAATCACCTACATTAAACTCACGCTTTTGTATTCTTTTGTCATGCCATCTTTTAACTTTTTCTTTAAACAATTTGGCATTCTCATAGGCTTGGGTTCTCCATTCATCAAGTGAGCTAATGTCAAATAACCTCTTCTCACCGGCAAGTTTGAAATCATAATTGAGCTCTTTAATAGCCCAATAAGCCTTATGTTCTAGTTCAAGAGGTAAGTGACATGCTTTTCCATAAACCATTTTATACGGAGACATACCCATAGGATTTTTATATGCAGTTCTATAGGCCCATAATGCATCATCAAGTTTCTTGGACCAATTCTTTCTAGACCTATTAACAGTCTTTTGCAAAATTAATTTGAGTTCTCTATTGCTCAATTCTACTTGACCACTAGACTGTGGGTGATAAGGAGATGCAATTCTATGATTAACATCATATTTAGCAATATATTTTACGGAAATAACCATGAATAAAATGTGAACCACCATCAGTCATTAAATATCTAGGGATTCCAAACCTCGGAAAAATAACTTCTTTAAGCATCTTAATAGTGGTGTTATGATCAGCACTACTAGTTGGAATAGCATCTACCCACTTAGGAACATAATCAATAGCAACTAAAATATGTGTGTATCCATTGGAGGCAGGAAAAGGTCCCATATAATCAAAGCCCCAAACGTCAAATGGTTCAATAACAAGTGAATAATACATAGGCGTTTCTTGACGTCTACTAATATTACCAATTCTTTGACATTCATCACAAGATACAACAAGCTTATGGGCATCCTTGAAGAGAGTAGGCCAATAAAAACCAGATTGCAATACCTTATGTGTAGTTCTATCTCTAGCGTGGTGTCCTCCATAAGCTTCGGAGTGACACTTGCATAGGATCTGTTCCTGTTCATGCTCAGGTACACAACGTGTAATAACACCATCTACTCCTGTTTATAAAGATGTGGGTCATACCAAAAGTAATGTCTCAAATCATAGAAGAACTTTTTCTTTTTTGGTATGTGAAACTAGGTGGTATAAATTTAGCAACAATATAATTAGCATAATCAGCATACCATGGAGCAGTATGAGAAGCATTTATGACATTTAATTGTTCATCAGGAAAACTATCATCAATAGGTAGTGGGTCATCAAGAACATTCTCTAGCCTAGACAAGTTGTCTGCAACAGGGTTCTAAGCTCCCTTTCTATCAATAATATGCAAATCAAATTCTTGTAGCAAGAGAACCCATCTAATGAGTCTAGGTTTAGCATCTTTCTTTTCCATAAGATATTTAATGGCAGCATGATCCATGTGAATAGTTACTTTAGAATCAACAATACAAGGTCTGAACTTATCACAAGCAAATACAACTGCTAAGAACTCCTTTTCAGTAGTAGCATAATTTCTCTGACCATTGTCTAGAGTTTTACTAGCATATTGAATAACATTTAATTTCTTATCAACTCTTTGCCCTAGAAAAGCACCTACAGCATAATCACTAGCATCACACATAATTTCAAAGGGTAAATTCCAATCAGGTGGCTCAACAATAGGTGCAGAGATCAATGCTTTCTTAAGTATTTCAAATGCTTCTACACAATCATCATCAAAAACAAATGATATATCTTTTTGTAATAAATTAGTCAGAGGCCGAGAAAGTTTTGAGAAGTCCTTAATGAACCTCCTATAAAAACCGGCGTGACCAAGGAAACTTCTTATACCTTTGATGTCCTTGGGACATGGCATCTTTTCAATAGCATCAACCTTAGCTTTATCAAGTTCAATACCTCTTTCAGAAACTTTATACCCCAAGACAATACCTTCATTAACCATAAAGTGGCACTTCTCCCAATTCAAGACAACGTTAGTTTCTTCACATCTCTGCAAAACTCGATCAAGGTTGCTTAATTAATCATCAAAAGAGGATCCATAGACGGAGAAATCGTCCATGAAAACCTCACTAATCTTTTCACAGAAGTCAGAGAATATAGCCATCATGCATCCTTGGAAGGTAGCAGGTGCATTACATAAACCAAAAGGCATACGTCTATAAGCAAAAGTACCGAACGAGCAAGTAAAAGTGGTCTTAGATTGATCATCAGCTAACACAGGTATTTTAGAGAAACCAGAATAACCATCTAAAAAGCAAAAATGTGTATGTTTGGATAATCTTTCTAGCATTTGATCAATAAAAGGTAAGGGGTAATGATCTTTTTAGTAGCTTTATTTAATTTGTGGAAATCAACTACCATCCTATAACCTGTAATAATTCTTTGCGGAATCAATTCATCTTTATCATTAGGAACGACAGTAATACCTCCCTTTTTAGGGACACAATGGACTTGACTTACCCACTGACTATTAGCAACGGGATAAATTATACCTACCTCAAGGAGCTTTAGTATTTCCTTTCTTACCACTTCTTTCATCTTAGGATTCAGCCGTCGTTGGTGATCATGAACTGGTTTGGCATCTTTCTCCAAATTTATTTTGTGTTGACATAGTGTGGGACTAATGCCCTTAAGATCATCGAGAGTATATCCAATAGCAGCACGGTGCTTCTTCAGAGTTTTCAATAATCTCTCTTCTTCATGCTCTGAAAGGTTAGCACTAATAATAAGAGGATATATCTTTTCTCATCAAGATAAGCATATTTAAGAGTATCATGTAATGGTTTGAGCTCAAACATGGGATCACCCTAGGGTGGAGGAGGATCCCCTAGGATTTCAACAGGCAAATTGTGTTTTAGGATGGGTTCCTGTTTAAATAATACTTCATCTATTTCCCTTTTATCATTCATAAACATATCATTTTCATGGTCTAGCAAATATTGTTCTAAAGGATCACTAGGAGGCACGGCAATAGAAGCAAGACCAATAATTTCATCTTTACTAGGCAATTCCTCTTCACGGTGTTGTCTATGAAATTTAGAAAAGTTGAACTCGTGAGACATATCACCTAAACCAATAGTAATAACATCCTTGTTGCAGTCTATCCTAGAATTAACAGTGTTTAAGAAGGGTCTACCAAATATAATGGGACAAAAGCTATCTTGTGGGGAACCAAGAACAAGAAAATCAGCAGGATATTTAGTTTTCCCACACAAGACTTCAACATCTCTAACAATTCCCATTGGTGAGATAGTATCTCTATTGGCAAGTTTAATGGTGACATCAATATCTTCTAATTCAACAGGTGCAATATCATGCATAATTTCTCTGTATAGATCAATAGGTATTGCACTAGCACTAGCACCCATATCACATAATCCATGATAACAATGATCTCCTATTTTAACAGAAATAACAGGCATGCCTACCAGAGGTATATGTTTATCTTTAGCACAAGGTTTAGCAATTCTAGCAGTCTCATCACAGAAATAAATAACATGCCCATCAATATTATCAGCCAACAGATCTTTAACAATAGCAATATTAGGTTCAACTTTAATTTGCTCAGGAGGTGTATAGGTTCTAATATTGCTTTTACGAACCACGGTTGAAGCTTTAGCATGATCTTTTATCCTAACAGGAAAAGGTGGTTTCTCATCATAAGCAGTAGGAACAATAGGACCATTATAAGTGACAGTCTTTTCTTCAACTTTAATAGGTACATCTACTTTTACTTCTATGGGAGAATGATATTTAAACCACTTCTCCCTAGGGAGATCAACGTGAGTAGAAAAATATTCACAAAAAGAAGCTACTATCTCAGAGTCAAGTCCATAT